>NW_011499980.1:72178-125499 GCF_000495115.2 Populus euphratica
TTTTTCCTTATAAATCATAGAATTTTCATAGGTATCATTCTTTATATCCTTAAAATCTTGCAACTACAACTTCCTATGATTTACAGCCTTGTCTAAATCCAAGTTACAATTCTTAAAGGCCCTAAATGCTCAAATGATATAGGAAGATGACATGATTTACCATAAATCATCCTATATAAAGAAATTCTAACAAGTGATTTTCAAGTTATCCTATAGACCCATAAAGTATCATTTAATCTTAAGCTCCAATCCTTTATATTTGGTTAAATGGTTTTCTCAAAGATGAATTTGATCTTATAGTTATAAATTTTCACTTGATAACTTGTTAGATGATGATAAGCAATGGAAATACGGTGAATAATGTGGTACTTGCAAAGTAAAACCTCCATTGAATGATTACAGAAGTACGTGCTACGATCACTAATAAAGTTTTTAGGAATTCAAAACCTGTTAAATATATGAATTTTTTTAAAAAAATCTACATCAATCTTAACATTATTAGTGCATGTAGCTTTAGCTTTAATATATTTAGATACATAATCAACATCAAATAACATATAAACATTGCTAAAATAAGATGAAAAGGAACATATGAAATTAATACCCCAAACATATAATGAGAAGTGCTACCTATTTTTGGCAGCATTCATATGTCTTACAAAAGTGATATGCGTCTTTAAACAAACAAGGCCAATAAAAACCACATTTTAATACCTTATGTAGTGTTTTTTATGCTAAAATGTCCTTCATAAATAAAAAAAATAAAATTAAATGAAATTCATTATCAGGTATACACCTTTTTATAGCTTGATCATAACAAAACCTTTACAAATAAGGCTCATCCTAAATATAATAGTTTGTATTAAGTTTGAGCTTATCTTAATGAGCCTTAGAGAACTGATTTGGAAATTATTTGGTAACCAAAAAGTTAATCAAATCCACATATTATAGACAAAATCCATATAAAGCAAACAAGTTTACATCAGCAAAATGCTATTTTATACGTGTGGCATCATCATCATTCTTGCATGACAACATACTTAAGTGATCCACAACTTGGTTCTTAGCTTTTTTTCTTGTCTTTGATTCTAAGAACAAATTCTTGCAAAAGCAAGATCCATTTTATTAATCTAAGCTTTAACTCCTTTTTATACATATGGTTTTTAAGAGTTACATGAACATAATATCTTTAGTTCCAAGCAAAAATTATAGCAAAAAGTTCTTTCTCCTTTATATGAGAACTTAACATATAAACATTGCTAAAATAAGATGGAAAGGAACATATGAAATCAATACCCCAAACATACATTTTTTTGCTTATTAGTATAAAAGTCAAAGGCATTTGATTATAATGAGAAGTGCTACCTATTCTTGGCAGCATTCATATGTCTTACAAAAGTGATATGCGTCTTTAAACAAACAAGGCCAATAAAAACCACATTTTAATACCTTATGTAGTGTTTTTTATGCTAAAATGTCCTTCATAAATAAAAAAAATAAAATTAAATGAAATTCATTATCAGGTATACACCTTTTTATAGCTTGATCATAACAAAACCTTTACAAATAAGGCTCATCCTAAATATAATAGTTTGTATTAAGTTTGAGCTTATCTTAATGAGCCTTAGAGAACTGATTTGGAAATTATTTGGTAACCAAAAAGTTAATCAAATCCACATATTATAGACAAAATCCATATAAAGCAAACAAGTTTACATCAGCAAAATGCTATTTTATACGTGTGGCATCATCATCATTCTTGCATGACAACATACTTAAGTGATCCACAACTTGGTTCTTAGCTTTTTTTCTTGTCTTTGATTCTAAGAACAAATTCTTGCAAAAGCAAGATCCATTTTATTAATCTAAGCTTTAACTCCTTTTTATACATATGGTTTTTAAGAGTTACATGAACATAATATCTTTAGTTCCAAGCAATTATGATTTTTACTTTTCAAGTGCAAAAATTATAGTAAAAAGTCTCTTTCCTTTATATGAGAATTACACTGAGCCTTACAAAATATGTGGATGTATAAAAGATAATATTTAAATCTTAGTCAAATCTTTGGCCTAACACAACACCAATTACAAAGTCACTTGTATCATACATAATCTTAGAAGTTAGTCTCTTTTGAAGCTCATTAATTGCATGTTTACAAACATTGTCAAACATAAAATTCACATCCTTTACCAATAATTTGCATATAGACAATGTTGTTTTTGAAAAGTCCTTGCTAAATCTCTAATAAAAACATATATGTACAAGGAAAAAAACAAATTTACTACGCACACTTGCAGGATAAGACAAGGACAAGATAATATCTATTTTAGCTTTATCAACTTCCAAACCTCTAACAAAAACTACATACCCTAAAACTATCTGTTGTTCAACCATAAAATGGAACTTTTTATAATTCAAAATAAGGTTAATTTCCATGCATCTTTTCAAATAGTTAAGTTTTCAAGATAAGCATAAAAAAATTATCATAAACAATTAAATCATCCATAAAAACTACTATAATTCATTCTATATAGTCTAAAAACATACTTATCATGCATATTTAAAAAGTAGTAGGTGTATTGTATAGACCAAAAGACATTATTCTATATGTAAACATATTAAAAAAGCAAGTAAAACGATATTTTTTTTAGTTGCAATAATAATTTGATTATAATCACTATATCTATTAAGAAAGCAATAGTGAGACTTATATGCCAATCTCTCAAGAATTTGATCCATGAAAAGTAAAGGAAAATAATCCTAATACGTGATCAAGTTCAGTTTATGATAATCAATACACATTCTTTACCTACTTTTAAAATGTATAAGGAAAAGTTCAACATTGCTATTCCATAACATAATAATCCCTAATTTCTTAAGAATTAAATGGATTGGACTTACCCACTTGATATTTGAAATATAGTATATTACTTCAGAATTCAAAAGCTTTAAAGTTTTAGCCTTCACCAATTTCATTATAGATGGATTTAAACACCTTTGCATCTTTCTTGTTGGCTTTGAGTTCTGTTCCAAAAATATGTAATGCATAAAAGTGAAAGGGCTAGTTCCTTTAATATTTGCCAAGTTCCACCTAATTATGGTTTTATGGTAACAAAGCATGGACACAAGTCTCTCGTCATGCACATCTATCAAGTTGTTTACCATAATCATAGGTAAAGTCTTATTAATACCCAAAAAGATATACTTTAAGTGATAGAGTAAAGGTTTCAATTCAAGTTCAAGAACCTGCAACATAGAAGGTAAACACCTCTTGTGGGAGATAAGTAAATAATAAAAAACCTCGTTATACCTGTGTGACATGGTTTGCAAAAATTATAATGCCATAACTAAATCAACCAAATCATTATGTACAACAATCCCTACTTTTGTACAAGTAGAATCCAAACTTTGGCTTATCATCATATTTAGTTTATCATCACTACTAAGATAAAATATTTGATGTACAAATTAATCTATAGCACATAACATAATATGCATCACTAGAAAATTACATGGCAATGAAAATATTGAATTCAATTTTTTCATCATCAAACTTTATAATTAACATTCTCTTATGCATATCAATTTTAGTTGTAACTATCTCAAGGAATTATATTTCTAGAATAATGAGTGATGAATCAGATGAGTTATCATCTTCCATATCAAGAATTGAAAAATCAACAAGAAATATTAGACCTTTAACTTGTACTAATATATCCTCAAACTCACTAATATGATAAACAATGGAACAATTAACAAGTTGAATAATAATACTAGTTTTGTTTAAAGGACTAAGGTTAAAAGTTTTATAAATTGATTTTGGCATTACACTAACTAAAACTTTTAAGTCATACATAGCCTTTTCAAAAATGTGTTACTAATTTCATAAGGAATAGAAAATGAACATTTATCCTTTTATTTTGTATAAATTAATTCAACTAATAAGAAGGAGCAATATTGACATAAAAGATGAGATATCGTCAATAAGTCCTAATTTAACATATCATATATTGAATTATAATATTACTTAATTACAACCAATAATGAAGCCTTTATTACATAACTCTTAATATAGCTGCAATAGAATTTATATTACGTATTAAAAGATGGAATATAATTAAAACATTACTTCATAAAAATTTGTGATTCATTAAATCATAATTATAATACTTGAAATTAGTTAACATAAGGTAAGTGAATTAATACGTAAGACAATCATCAATTTTATATACATTCACAATTTAGATTTTTAACATACAATATGTTAATTCTCGTTTATCTAACATAGTATGTTATAAAACTATCTACATCAATCTTTTAGTCGTGTCAGCTTGAATATTTAATTAATAAGGATTTTAGATTCGTAATATGTTAATTCTCGTTTATCTAACATATTATGTTATAAAACTATCTATACTTGAATTTAATTAATAAGGATTTTAGATTCTTGAGTCAATTTAGACATATTTCAAATCCTGGTCATCTAATTTAATGCCATTAATTCCATCTTAGAAATTAATCATTTTAACACTCTAGTTGTCAATATTCTTTTATGCCATTAATTCCATCTTAGGAATTAATAATTTTAACACTTTGGTTATCAATATTTTAATACCATTAATCTTGTGTTAGGAATTAACCAATTTAGCATCCCGGTTGTCAATATTTTGATTCCATTAATTCCTTTTAGGAATTGATCAAATTAATAGCCTGGTCGTCAACATTTTGACACCATCAATTCCATCTTTAGAATTGATCAATTTAATATTCTAGACATCAACATTTTGACGCCATCAATTCCACCTTAGGAATATATCAATTTAATATCCGATCATAAATATTTTGACGCCATCAATTCCACTTTAGGGATATATCAATTTAATATCTGATCATATAAATCAATATTATCTTTAATTCCATCTTATAAATCAATAAATTTAATATTTTAGTCGTCAACATTTCGACTCTACTAATACTATCTTTAGAGTTAGTCATTTTAATTCTCTTTCACAATTAATTTCTATTGCTTACAACTTCATAAAGAAAGAATAAGTCTTTTATACTAATTGTAATCTCATTAATTTAATCAGCTTATCCAAATAGGATCAAAATGTATATCTAACACTGGTGCTTGAGCAGAAACTCCTAGTTATTGTATATACCTTAAGGCCTCTCCTGTGACAATAGGAATAATCATTACACATAATTTGATGCTTATAATGATCTCATTAAGCTAGTGAACCATTTGAAATTTTCAATCTATAGTAATAAGACATAAAACTTAATTTTTTTAGTTTTTTGTCCATTTAGTCGTGACCCATCTTAGGAAGATGTTATTTTTCTCATAACTTATTTACATCTTACACATTCATGCTATGCCATAAAATTATTTCTTTAATTATTTTAATTACACAAAATAGGCTCCTATTGTTTAATACTTCTATATAATTGATTTATTCTTCTTTTTTAATATTTACGACAATTTCTTTATCAAATCTCTCTAAACACTCATGTTAATTTCATTAGTTAATATCATGAATTGTCAAGCCTAACATAATACATTAAATCTTGCTCCTATAAGCCTAACATAATACATTAAATCTTGCTTTTGTTTTTTTTTTTTCTAGTTTAAATATGCTATAGGTGAAATATGAGACTTTTCTTCAATTCCTTATATATCCACTCTAATAAACATTACTTTCAAATCCCATAAACATTTTCATATGTATGTAATCGTAATTCAATACATTTTAGGATAATAAAAATTCTCTATTTAGAGATATCCACTTCACACAACCTTATTTGTGCATCTTACACCTATTATATATATACTCAGAAGCATACTCTTGCAGTTTCTTACTCTTTTCACTGAACAATGTATATTGAGGTGATATCTACATTTCCTTTAGTTTGCCATCAAATACTTATTTTTATTTTTTTTACAAGGTTATTCAATGCTATCATTTCTATTTTTCACACCACATTCATCATATAAAAATTTCTTCTCTTGGTTGAATCTTATGCTTTATGTTCTCATAGTTCATTCATTTAAAATACATCATTTTTTTCATTAAAAACATATGGTAACATGTATAAGACATGTAGCAATTTCTTAATCAAGAAATAAGAAAGGATTACTTGAGTTCATGTAATATCTAGGAACATTAACATTTCTAATATCTATTCCAGCTTATACCTTTTTTAAATACTTGTTCAATATCATGAACTATTAAAGTATATCTTCAATTCTCTCCCTCCCCCCTCAAGTCCTCTTATGGTTGGCCCTAACTTAGGGTTCTCTCAGTAGTAGACATCAATTTTTTTTCTTAATATGTATTTGAAGTTTATTCTTTAGTAGACATCAATTTTTTTTCTTAATATATATTTGAAGTTTATTCTTAATAATTCTTATTTACAACATTAGTTTCCAAAAGATTATCATGTATAAGAACCAAAGTTTTTATTTAGGGCTTTCATCTTTTGTGACATAACTTACTCAAAACAACAATGAAGAGAGAAAAGTTGTTCTTACTACATGAATTAAGCAAGGATTAAAGGTGTTTTTCTAATAACTTTCTACGTTTTCTTCTTGTTTTCTCTTTGGTTGATTCTTCTTCTCTTCTTTCTATCTTAGTTATGACTCTCTATCTCTTTTTAAATATCTCTATTTCCTGGATTTTCCCCCTTATACTCACTCTTCATTCATTCTAGCATCATGCAGGGGTGACATGCAAGAGAATACTATGGTGGAAAATTTGCAAGAAAAGGGGTTACTAGGTGTTATTTTGGTCGGCAATAATAGGAGAGGAAAAGTCACCATTTTTTCTCTCACCCTATTTATAATACCTTATAAATAAAGGTAAGTCATGTTTGGGTGTGCTTAATTCATGCTATTGTGTTTAGTGTTGTAAAATGGTAAGTTTTCATTTATTTCTTGTCAACCATTGGGTCAATTTCTTCCTTTCATGCTCCTCTTGAAAGTTTATTTATTTTACTCCTACTAACATTTTACTCTTTTTAATATGTTATTTGTACTTGGGTCAATTTCTCCCTTTCATGCTCCTCTTGAAAGTTTATTTATTTTACTCCTACTAACATTTTACTCTTTTTAATATGTTATTTGTACTTGTTAAAATGTTATGCAAATTGATGTTATGTTGAACTTTTTAATGTGGTTTCATACAATGTTTTACATTCTTTCCCCGTATAGAGATTTTATCCTTGAAATTTGACTTCATAACTAGATTAGTGAATAATTAATGATATTTTCTCTTCATCTTCGATTCTTTGTTCCATGTCTGTTATTCTATTTGAGGACCTCTTTATAAAACCTTTCTTATAGGGATCTTTTTATTTCTAGGTTCCCATTTTGATCTAGAATGCTTATTGGTTCCGCTTCTATGGTCAAGTTCTCCTTAATCTATAAGGGAATTGAGTTTAATACCTGGGAATGTTTTATCTCTACTTTTCTTAATAATAAGATGTAGAAAACATCATGAATTTTGGCTAATTATAGGGTTTATCTAGTTTGTAAGCCATTAATTTGATTTTCTTTTTAACTTTAAATGACCCAATATATCTTAATGCTAACTTTCCTTTCTTACCAAACTGAAGCATGTGTTTTCAAAGGATAACATTCAAAAATACGTTATCATCTACGTTAAATTCTAAAGGTCTCCTTCTCTCATTAACATAACTTTTCTATCTATCTTAGACCATTTTCATTTAGTCTTTTATAATTCTAGTCTTTTCTATAGTAGTCTCTATCAATTCTTACCTAATCAATTGTCTATCACTAATTTCTTTCTAGCATGTAAAGGTTTAATTTTTTTCTCCTATATAGAGCTTTATACGAGGCCATCCTTATTGAGGTAAGATAGTTGTTATCGTAGGTGAACTCAGTTAAAGTCATATGGTCTTCTTAAATTCCTCCAAAATCTAACATACAGGCTCATAGTAGATCTTCTAGTATTTGAATTGTTCTTTCTGACTATCCATTAGTTTAAGGATAAAAGTAATACTTAAATTTGGAGTTATCCTAAAGGTACATTGAATAGCCGACCATAATTATGATATAACTTTAGAGTCTCGATCTAAAATAATCAACATTAGTACTTCATTTGCTAACCTATTCACTAAGTTTGTCATGTTTATAGGTATGAATAATATGGACTTGGTTAATCAATATATAATGGTCAAGATTGCGTCCTTCCTTTTCTCTTTTTAGACAATCCTGACACAAAATCCATGATAATATATGCTCATTTTCATTCAGGTATCAATAAAGGTTGTCAAAAACCTATTAGCCTTTAATGTTTCCACTATTTTCTTCTTTATATTAAGCCACCAATAAAACTCTTTTAAGTCTCTATACATTTTAGTACTTCCTAGATATATGTTGAGTTTAGACTTATAAGCCTTTTTTTTAACATTTCTTTCTTGAAGGCTATATTATTAGACAAGTATATTTGTTCATCCATCATTACCATACCATCGTCAAATATGCAAAAGGAAGTCTCAAGCCTTGTATTCAACTTGTTTCTCACTTTACCCATTTTTACATCTTCTAGTTGCATTTCTCATACTTTATCTCTAAACATTGGTCGCACTTTTAACTAAGGTAGTAATGATTCTTCGGGTCCTACTTCTAACCAAGTACCAAGTCTTTTCAACTCTATCATCCTATTATTTCCTCAATTCTCTAACTCTTTTAATACTATCTTATTTTATGATTAAGAGCATCTTCAATAACATTTGTCTATCCAGGATAGTAGTTTATTACACAATTATAGTCCTTTATCAATTCTACCACCATATTTTACATATATTTAGTTCTTTCTATTACACCAAGTAATGCCTCTATACTCGAAGGCAAATACTATTGTGGCTTACTCTAGATCATGGATGGAGTAATTTACCTTATGAGTCTTTAGTTATATAGAGGCATACACAATCACTTCTTTCTGTTGCATTAATACACATCCAAGTCCCTTATGAGATGCATCACTATAAACAACAAATCTCCTTGATACTAATGGAAGTGACTACAGTGGTGGTGAGTCTTATTTTCAACTTCTGAAAACCCTTTTTGTATTCCTTTAACCAAACCCATTTAACTTCTTTCCATGTTAATCTAGTCAAATGTGTTGTTATTAAGGAGAATCATTCAATAAACCTTTTATAATACCTTGTTAGTCCCAAGAAATTATGAATTTTAGTCATGTTCATTAGTCTCTCTCATTTCAAAATAGCTTCTACCTTTTTTGGATCTATAAATATCCTTTTTTTCATAAATAACATGGCCCCAAAAAAATTACTTCTTTCAACTAAAACTCACACTTTTTTAGCTTGGCATGCGATTGTTGATCCTTTAGGGTTTGTAATATACTCCTTAAATGATGTTTATGGTCTAAGTAAGAGGGAAAATAAATTAGAATGTCATCCATGGATATCATAAAAAAATGTGTCTAGAAAAGGCTGAAACACCCGATTCATCAAATCCATAAATATTGTTGAGGGCATTCATCAACTCGAATAGAATTACTAGGAATTCAAAAAGCCCATAGTAAGTCCTAAAGTTTGTTTTTGGAATGTCTACTTCCTTAATCTTCAGTAAGTAGTGTCCTGATCTTAAATCAATATTTGAAAATACTCTTACTCCCTTCAATTGATTGAACAAATTATCTATTCTTGAAAGGGGTATGTATTTTTCACTATCATTTAATTCAGTTGTCGATAATCTATGTAGAGTCTTATGACACTTTCTTTCTTCTTCATAAATAGCACTGGTGCTACCTATAAGAAAGTGCTTAGATGGAGAAATACCTAGTAGTTCTTGTAATTGAACTTTTAGTTCAGTCATTTCTGAAGGTGTCATCCTATAGGGTGACTAAGCTATAGGAGCAATACCTAGTAGAATATCTATATAAATATTTACTTATTTTTCAGGAGGCAATCTAGGTAATTCTTCTAGAAAGACTTCCAAAAATTCTTTTATTATGGGTATACTAGCCAATTTCTCATTATTTGCTCACCTTTCCTTTATCAACTTTCTAGAAATTATGGTAGAAATTATATAGTTAGTTATAACATTCCTTTTTCCTGTAAATATAACCTTCCTACCATCAAATGCTTGAAAAGTTACTATTTTTGCAAAACTATCCTTTTGAGCTTTATACATGTTTAGCCAATTCATTCATAAAATAACATCAAAATCATATATTTTTAATGGTATTAAGTCTATCTACGTCTCATACCCATTTACATCTGATTAGTACTTAAAAGTGCATTTTTATCATGGTTTTATATCATCATTTTGCACTTGAAGTATCAATAACTCCTTAACTAAAGCATGTTTTATAATAATGTATCCAATAATATAAGATACCTATAATTTTTTATATCATCATTTTGCACTTGAAGTATCAATAACTCCTTAACTAAAATATGTTTTATAATAATGTATCTAATAATATAAGATACCTTTAATTTGTGGTAAATGTCTATTTTTAATGCAGGCCTATCACATAAATGAAAGGATTGATTGATGACTTGAAGAACTTAAATTGCATGGATAAAGAGATGGTCAAACTTAGAGAAGAGATGTCGGTGCAATCCAAACCGGAACACTGTTCGGTAATTGGGTCATATCTAGAGCTATATATCTCAGATTTAGGTCCAATTTATATGGATGGAAAGTTAAGACATAGGCCTACAACTTTCATATGGAGCCCAAGATCTAAAAAGGCCATTATCAAGTCCAAATTGTAGCAACAACGATCTAAAAAGGCCATTATCAAGTCCAAATTGTAGCAACAACAAAGAAGCCCGAATCTGTCTTCCAGCCCGAGCACTGTTCGGTATTTTGGCCATATCTGGAGTTATAGAAGTCCAAATGAGCTGCATTTTTTACATAAGAAAGCTGAGACAATTGCCTACAACTTTCATGTTTACAACTAGCTTCAATTTTGACGTTATCAATAACGTTTTTGGCAGACAAGAGAAGATAAGGATTGTCACCAAGTCAAAAGTTGGTCACCCACTTATCAATTAGTCATCAAATCAATAGTTCCCAATTTTGGCCTATAAAAGGAGGCATTTGCCATGCATTTAGGCATCTTGGTTTCCAGATCAAGATCATGCTCTTCCTTTCTCTCTTTGTATTTTTTGTAATGCTTATGCTTTCCTTTCATTATAATTAAGTTTATGCCTTTCATTTCCTTTCCTTTACTTAGTTAACTTTTATGTTCTTATTTTGTTTATCTATTTTGCTTTCTTTCATTATGTCTAGCTAAGTTAGTTATGTCAAGGTGAAAAGGTTACACTAATGGTGTAAGAATAAGTATAATGTAAACTTAATATGGACTTTAATGTTTGATACTAACATGTTTTATATTTGTTATCTTGTTCACTCTTTAATACTTTGCTTGTTAAATGACTAATCTTGATTTATGTTGTATAACACTTGGTACTACTACTACTACTACCACTATTATTATTATTATTATTATTATTATTATTATCATTATTATTGTTAGTATTATTATTATTATTGTTGTTGTTATTGTTATTGTTATTGTTGTTGTATTATTGTTATTTATAATTTGTACAATTAACTTCCCTATGGTTCGACCCCGGTCTTGCCGGGTTATTTATTACTTCGACACTCCTATACTTGGGAGAAGACATCAACCTTTTCGTCGTGTCAAGTTTTTGGCGTCGTTGCCGGGGAGGTAAGTTCTTGTATAAATTATAGTATTTATTTTATTTTCTCTTTTCACTTTTCTTGTATATACCTTTGTTTCTTTTCTTTTGTTTCTTTTTATTTTGTTTTCTTCCTCCTTCTTTTGCTTTCTTCTTCTTTTTTATTTTATTCCTACACGTGCATGAGAGTGTGGTCACGTACATCAAGTGGTAGACTTTGTAGGGTATCCTCATCATTTTCAGAAAATATGGCCGAAGAAGATAATCAATCACTTCATAATGAAAATAATGAGAATAACCGTGCTAGAACACTTAGAGACCACATGAATCCCACAAGAACAAGTGCACCATCATGCATAGTTTTTCCTCCTGATGCATCTCATTTTAATTTTAAACGAGGTATTATTCAACTTTTACCTTCTTTTCATGGTTTGGAATTGGAAAATCCATACTTGCATTTAAGAGAATTTGAGGAGCTCTGCAACACATATAATAACTTAAATTGTAGCATGAACACCATCAGATTAAAGCTTTTTTCTTTTTCATTAAAAGATAAAGCTAAAACATGGCTACAAAATTTGAGACCAGGATCCATTCGTGCTTGGGATGAAATGCAACAACAGTTTTTAAAGAAGTTTTTCCCATCTCATAGAACAAACTCTTTCAAGAGACAAATCACCACTTTCACTCAAAAACCAGGAGAAACATTTTACAAATGTTGGGATAGGTATCGAGACTTGCTTAGTACTTGCCCTCATCATGGTTTTGAAACATGGAGATTGGTTTCACATTTCTATGAAGGGTTAACACCTAAAGATAGGCAAATGGTTGAATTGATGTGCAATGGAACTTTTGAAGATAAAGACCCTGATGAAGCAATTGAGTACTTAGACTTATTAGCTGAAAATGCTCAAAATTGGGACACCGCGGGTACTTATGAGGCACCAAGTAAAACTCAACCTCATACATCTAGTGGAGGTATGTACAACCTTAGGGAAGATCATGACCTTCAAGCCAAGTTTGCATCTTTAGCTAGAAAAGTCGAGGCACTAGAATTGAAAAAGAGTGGTCAATTAAAATCTGTTGAAAACATTGTGTGTCAAATCTGTGAAACAAATGAACACTCAACCAGTAACTGTCCAACCTTGCCTTCTTTTAAGGAATGTCTCCATGAACAAGCCCATGCTTTAAATAGTTTCCAAAGGGCCAACCACAACCCATACTCCCAAACATACAACCCTGGTTGGAGAAATCACCCAAATTTCAGTTGGAACAGTGAGAACAACAATGCACAAACTTCACAACCACCGTTTCAAGCACACCACAATTTCCAAAATTCTCATGGATATGCACCTCCTTATGCTCCACCTTCTAGGAGAAATCTTGAGGAAACATTGCATGCATTCATTGAAAAGCAAGAGACAATCAATACTCAACTTGCTCAAAACATGACAGATTTTAAAGATACTCTTGCTTAAAGATACTCTTGCTGCTCAAAACATGACAGATTTTAAAGATACTCTTGCAAAATTAACATCTGCTCTCAGTTTCCAAGAGAAAGGTAAGTTTCCATCTCAACCACAACAAAATCCCAAGGGGCAGTACAATGCAAATGCAAGTAGTTCCAGAAGCCAACACATGGATCAAGTCAAATCAGTCACTACTCTACGCAGTGGTAAGGTTATTGAAAAACCCACTCTTGAACCTTATGAGAAAGATGATGAGTCAATCTCTGAGGGTAAGGAAGGGGTTGAATCTGAAAATTGCAAAGAAACGATTGATTCACCGCCAGCACTTCCATTTCCTCAAGCCATGACCAAACAAAGGAAAGTCAATCACAACTCTGAAATCTTTGAAACTTTCAAATAGGTAAGGATCAATATACCTTTGCTGGATGCTATTAAACAGGTTCCTTCCTATGCTAAATTTTTAAAAGATCTATGCACTGTGAAGAGGAAACTGAATATGAAAAAGAAAGCCTTTCTAGCCGAACAGGTAAGTGCTATTCTTCAAAACAATAATGCTTTGAAATATAAAGACCCTGGTTGTCCTACAATTTCTTGCTTTATTGGAGAGCATAAAATTGAAAGAGCCTTACTTGATCTCGGTGCTAGTGTGAATTTACTTCCATATTCAGTTTTTCAGAGTCTCAATCTAGGTGAGTTAAAACCAACTTCTATAACTCTTTTACTTGCCGATAGATCTGTAAAAGTGCCTAGAGGAATAATTGAAGATGTGTTAGTACAAGTTGATAAATTCATTTATCCTGTGGATTTTATTGTCTTGGACACACAACCTGTTGAAGTATGTAATTCATTTCCTGTTATTTTAGGACGTCCATTTCTTGCAACTTCTAATGCATTGATTAATTGTAGGAATGGACTGATGAAGCTATCATTTGGAAATATGACATTGGAGATGAATATTTTCAACATTTACAAGCAACTTAGAGATGATAATGATTTACAGGAAGTGGACTTTACTGAAAAATTAATTCATGATCAATTTCCAACCACTTCTAGTGAAATTGAGATTGATGAATTTGATGATTTGCAAATGATTTATTTTCAGGAAGAATCAAAGACAAGTAATTGGAGGCCACAAATTGAGGAATTGCCACCACGATCAATTAAGTCCATACCTTCAAGTGTTCAACCACCAAAACCTGATTTGAAGCCGTTGCCATCCAATCTCAAATACTCATTTTTGGGAGAAAATGAAACTTTTACGGTAATAATCTCTTCCAAACTTAATGCACATCAAGAAGGTAAGTTATTACAAACTCTGAAAATGCATTAGGATGGACCCTAGCTGATATAAAAGGAATTAGTCCTTTGATTTGTACACATAGAATTTATTTGGAGGAAAATGCTAAACCCTCTAGAGAAATGCAACGAAGGCTAAATCCTAATATGAAAGAAGTAGTGAAAAATGAAGTCATTAAGCTTCTAGATAATGAAATCATTTATCCTATTTCTGACAGCAAATGGGTAAGTCCTACCCAAGTTGTACCCAAGAAGTCTAGAGTCACTGTGATAACAAATGAGAACAATGAGTTAATTCCCGCTAGAACTGTTACTGGTTGGCGCATGTGCATTGACTATAGGAAACTTAATTCAATGACTAGAAAAGATCATTTTCCTTTACCTTTCATGGATCAAATCCTAGAAAGAGTTGCAGGTCATGAATTTTATTGTTTCCTAGATGGCTATTCGGGTTACAACCAAATTGAAATTGCATTGGAAGATCAAGAAAAGACTACTTTCACATGTCCATTTGGTACTTTTGCATATCAAAGGATGCCTTTTGGATTATGTAATGCACCAGCCACATTTCAAAGATGCATGCTTAGTATATTTAGTGATATGGTTGAACATTTTCTTGAGATTTTCATGGATGATTTTTCTGTTTTTGGCGATTCATTTGATGATTGTTTGACTAACTTAGAAAAGGTTTTGACCAGGTGTGAAGAGAAGAATCTTGTGCTGAATTGGGAAAAATGTCATTTTATGGTAACAAACGGCATTGTACTTGGTCACATTGTTTCATCAAAAGGAATTGAGGTTGACAAATCTAAAATCGAGTTAATTGCAAACTTGCCAACACCAAAATCTCTTAAAGATGTTAGATCATTCCTAGGACATGCTGGTTTTTATAGAAGGTTCATCAAAGATTTTAGTGTAATATCTAAGCCTTTAAGTAACCTTCTAACAAAGGATACTATTTTTGAATGGACTGAACATTGTGAAGAAGCCTTTGTTAAACTTAAAAACTTGCTTACTCGTACTCCTATCATTCAACCTCCCAATTGGTCATTACCTTTTGAAATAATGTGTGATGCTAGTGATTATGTCGTAGGTGCTGTTTTGGGATAAAGAAAAGATAAGAAACCTTATGTAATTTACTATGCAAGTAAAACTTTAAATAGTGCTCAAATGAATTATACCACTACTGAAAAAGAATTACTTGCAGTAGTATTTGCATGTGAAAAATTCAGATCTTATCTTGTTGGCTCACCTGTTGTTGTTTTTAGTGATCTTGCAGCATTGAAATATCTTCTTTCTAAGAAAGATTCTAAGGCTAGATTGGTGCGGTGGATTTTATTACTTCAAGAATTTGATATCACAATCAAAGATAAGAAAGGCAGCGAAAATGTTGTCGCAGATCACTTGTCAAGATTGACAACAGATTCGAAAACTGACATCACACCAATCGATGACTACTTTCCCGATGAATCTTTACTTTTTGTCTCTACAATGCCTTGGTTTGCTAATATTGTCAATTTTCTTGTTTCAGGACAATTGCCAGCTCATTGGAGTACCCAAGATAAAAGAAAGTTCTTGAACGAAGTGAAGAACTTTTATTGGGATGACCCTTATTTATTCAAATATTGTCCTGATCAAATATTTCGAAGATGCATTCCTGACAATGAGGTAAGTAGTGTCATTAAATTTTGTCATTCTGAGGCATGTGGGGGTCATTTCTCGTCAAGAAAGACAACTGCAAAAATCTTACAAAGTGGATTTTATTGGCCCACCATGTTCAAAGACTCACATGCATTCTGCAAGTCTTGTGAAAATTGTCAAAAGTTGGGATGTATTTCAAAACGTCACATGATGCCTTTAAATCCTATTATTGTCATTGAGATCTTTGACTGTTGGGGTATAGATTTCATGGGTCCATTCCCTCCATCATTTGGTTTCTTATACATATTAGTTGCAGTAGATTATGTTTCAAAATGGATAGAGGCAATTCCAAGTCGAAACAATGATCACAAAACAGTGATAAAGTTTTTGAAAGAAAATATTTTGAGTCGATTTGGAATCCCTCGAGCTATAATAAGTGATGGTGGAACACATTTCTGCAACAAGCCATTTGAGTCTTTAATGAAGAAATATGGAATCACACACAAAGTTGCCACCCCTTATCACCCTCAAACAAGTGGACAAGTAGAGCTTGCTAATAGGGAGATCAAACATATTTTGGAGAAAACAGTGAACCCTAATAGGAAAGACTGGTCTTTAAGACTTAATGATGCACTTTGGGCTTATCGAACTGCTTATAAAACATCATTAGGTATGTCACCTTATAGACTAGTCTATGGAAAACCTTGTCACTTGCCTATGAAACTTGAACATAAAGCTTATTGGGCTATTAAAGCTTTCAATTCAAATCTGGATGATGCTAGTCAACTGCGAAAATTACAAATAAATGAGCTTGAGGAAATAAGAAATTATGCATATGAAAATTCAAGAATTCATAAAGCAAGAATTAAAGAGTTTCATGACAAGAAAATACTGAGAAAAACATTCAATGTTGGTCAAAAAGTCTTGCTTTATAATTCTCGACTGCATTTATTTCCTGGAAAATTAAGATCAAGATGGAGCGGTCCTTTTATTGTGAAACATGTGTATCCATATGGGGCCTATGACATCGAGAATCCAAAGAATGGCAATGTTTTCAAGGTAAATGGACATCGTCTGAAAGTTTACTTTGACAATTTTTCAATTGAACATGACTCTATTGAATTGGGTGATCCTGTATATAAAGATTGATTTTATTTTATTTTATTTTTGTTTCTTTTTGAGTGATTTTTGCAAGTTTCTCTCACCCCGGTCAAATGGCGGACAACGGTACTCCGTGACTTAAGTCGGTTCTTTCAGTTTCCCATAATAACTGATATTTGTGTATATATTTGTGCAATTCTTTGAATCTCTCTTCCAATTCTCATTTGAAAATGGACACTAATCTTGAAAAATTGAAAAAGTATTTTCCCGCTCTGCCTCAGAATTCGATTACAAAAATTTACCGTACTAGATGTGCAACATTGAGATTGTTAATGAATCATGGAATTCCTGAAGATATTCGCTGGTTGATTGAAGCAAAGGTCCGATTATCAGGTGAGTCCTCTAATTTCTTTATTTCACACATGCCTGGAATAGGTAAAAGCACTTTTGCAAAGAAGCGTCGTGCAAAACGACTAGGAGTCTGTCATCGATGTGCTAGATGGACTTGTAATACACAATGTCATTCTTTAGGAATGGTATCTATAAACCGTGAAGATAAAATACAATTCATTAAGGATGGCCTGAGTAAGGAGTCTTTAGATAATCTTCTATTGACTCTTGAGACGCATCCTAGTGGAGATGTGCATCGTGTAATTCATGATTTATGGCCACTATTTCATAAAGAACATGATCGACTTAGTCTTGGGAATCTGACTAAAAAAGACCTTGTTTGCCAGTTTTTAAGAAAACTGGATGGGAAGCCTATCCCCGACCCATAGAGGGCGTTTAAGCCGTTCTTGGACGTAAAACCAAGGGAAGATGTGAGCCACAATCACAACTACCTGTACATACACATGCTTGGTTTTCGAGCCACACTCACAACTACCTGTACATACACATGTTTTTTTTCCAAAAGTAAATAAATAAATAAATAAAAAGAGAGAGAGAGTGTGTGAGACTCTAGCTGGCCTACATATAGATGTTATGATTGCCTTTCTAATTTCTCATCTATAAAACCCTCTTTTCCTTCCTTTCATTTCTACTCAACCCATACATTCAACAAATACATAAGTGTGTAGAAATGACAAGTTCCTCAAGTCATCAAATAAGAAATATTTGTGTTTTCGGTGGATCTAGTCCTGGGAAAGAAAAGTAGTTTTTAGAATCAGCAAATCATCTTGGTCAGGTGCTAGCTGAGAGAAAGATTCATTTAGTGTATGGGGGAGGCAGTCTTGGGTTAATGGGAGGTGTGTCAATAGCTGCATTTTTAGGAGGTAGTCAAGTTTTAGGAATCGTCCTTGAAGCTTTGGCACAAGGGGACATCATTGGAAAAACAATTGGAGAGGAACTTCAGGTCTCCACAATGTCGGCTCGAATGAATGCAATGTTTAACCATGTTGATGCCTTCATTGCTTTACCAGGTGGTCTAGGCACATTGGAAGAGATCTTTCATATTTCCTCTTGGGCTCAATTGCACATTCACCATAAACCAATTGGCTTGTTAAATGTTAATGGTTATTATGATAAGTTGTTGTCTTTTCTTGATCATGTTGTGGAACAGGAATTTCTAACATCTTCTGCATGACAAATCATAATCTCTGCTACTACTGCTGAACAATTGATTGACCAACTACAATCTTTCATTCCTGTGATTGATCCTTCCATGAGTCGCATAAATTGGTCATCTACGGGAAGCCGTAAAAAGCTTAGATTGGATTTGAGCCTTCATTTGTGAATTTTTGTGTCTTTTGGTTTTATTATTGTGTTTTGTTATTTCTTATTTTTGTTTCAGTGTGTTTCAGGTTTTGTCAATGTTCGTTATTTCAGGTGATATCTTCTATACTCTATCTTTCTACCTTAGAACATTGAGGACAATGTCTCGTTTTGATGGGGGGGGAGAGGGTAGTAGTTGATAAAAAAAAATTGTTTTTCATTTCATAAAGCATGTGCATAATTGTTGTTACTAGGATGGCAGAGTAAAGGAGCTCTTTTGTTAAAGTGACTCTTGAGATGCATCTTAGTAACCATTCTTAACAAGGTCTATTATAATACTTCCTGAAATATTCAGGTTTACAAACTCTCGCATTGTTATCGCTTAATTCTGCTCATATACTTATTTAACATGTATTCTTAAACCTTACTTTACACACACACACTTTAACATATGATTGTGGGTTGCATATTGGATTATTACATTATTTATGTTCTTTTGTTAAAGGTAACAACTAAGGGAAAGGGATTGTATATAATTAAAAAGAAAAAAAAATATATAATTAAAAAAAAAAAGAAAAAAAAAAGAAAAAAAGGAAAAAAATGATGATAATAAAAATGTAGATAAGTTTGGTTTCGTAGCCTCCTTAACCTAAGCAATTAAGCCCGAAGGGGTGTTTTAACACCTAATACCCTAAAGTCAACTGACTTGAGAGCTATTGGCCCAACGCTTGTTACATGGGTTGAGGAGAAAAGCTTAAGGGAATCAAACATTGCACTATCTACATATCAGTATCTGCGACCCGAGTTACTAAGCTCGTAGGGGTATCTTAACACCTAATGCCCTAAGACCAACTAGTCTGGGAGTCATTAGTTGAAAGCTCGTTACATGGGTTAAAGATGCATGATGTTTTTAAAGTATATGTATATAGACTTAAAAAAAAAAGACAAAAAAAAAGAGAAGACAAAAATAATAATCCCAACCCAAGGAAGTTAACCTTAAACATTAGAACAAAAGTTTTGTTTTCTTCCAAGAAAAGCCCCATAATTATGTGTTGATACATTGAGCACAAAAGAAAGGTTTATTAATATCTTGTTAAGAGGTATTGAGTATCTTGTTAAGAGGTTTATTAATATCTTGTTAAGAGTTATTGAGCAGATATATAAATTTAATCAGAGTTTATTTATCTGGATAGATTAATGGAGGTTAAATGATGAATACCTTGCTTTGTGAAATTTGCAAATTTGTTTTCGATTTTAACGCTTTGATTACTAGGGACTAGTAATAAGCTGGTTGGGGGGTGTGATTAGTACTTAAAAGTGCATTTTTATCAAGGTTTTATATCATCAATGCATTCTCATTAAGGATTTATGTCATCATATTGCACCTAAAGTATCCTTAAATTCCCTAACAAAAGCATGTTTTATATTAGCAAGTCTAAAAATATAATATACCTTTAATTCATGGTAAATGTTCATCCTAAATGCAGGTCTATCACATAAATAAAAGGATTGATTGATGAGTTTAAGGATTGAAATTGAAAGGATAAAAAGAAGGCCAAACTTAGCAAAGTGTTGCTGGTGCATTCCAAACTCGAACACCGTTCAGTAATTTGATCATATCTGGAGCTGTAGATATCAGATTTAGGTCCATTTTATATCGATGGAAAGGTAAGACATAGACCTACAACTTTCATATGAAGTCAAAGACTCAGTTCTGCCGTTTTCAAGCCCAAATATTAGCAACAACGAAGACGTCGGAAGCTGTCCTACAGCTCAAACACTATTCGGTTTTTGGCTCATATCTTGAGTTCTAGAAGTCCAAATGAGCTCTGGTTTTTTTTTTTATGGAAAGCTGAGACAATTGCCCATAGATTCCACAATTCAGTTGGCTATAATTCTGATGTGAGCAATGACGTTTTGGTCAGCCAACAATATCAAAAATCAGCCCACAATATCAAAAAACCAGCAGCCATTAATGTCAAAAACCAGCCACCAAATCAATGGATGCCCACCAATTCTTCAATCAATCAATAGTTCTGAAACTTAGCCTATAAAAGGAGGCATTGTCCATGTATTTAGTCATATTAATTTTCAGATCAAAGTTATCTTCTTGCTTTCTCTCTACATCTTTGTAATGTTCAAGTTTTCTTTTATGCTATAGTAATCTCTTGTTTATGCTCTTTCATTTCCTTTCCTACACTTAGTTAGCTTATATTATGTTTATGTTCTTATATTATTTATTTGTGTTTTTCTCCTTCTTAATGTTTAGCTAAGTTAATTATGTCAAGGTGAAAAGGCTTTTCTAATGGTGTTAGAATAGGTATAATATAAACTCAACATGAGCTTTAAATGTTTATATCCAAGAAAGATTGTTATTAACATATTTTATCTTTTTATCTTACTAATTCTTAATACCTTGCTTATTAAATGTTTAATTTAGATTTGTGTTGTATAATATTTGGTACATCAAATGCTTGATCTTTCATAGATTTCGGCCGAAATCGTTATTATGATAGAAACTTGATTTGTTGTTAACATAAACTAGCAACATGAATGCTTGATGATATTTATAAGTATGGTATTACTTATATAAGATAATTAATATGATCATGTTAGTAATTTATAATGAGCTAATAACGAGAAATCATCCGATTAGAACCTCCTTTGTGTGTGGTTTCTAGTTGAGTAATAAAAAGAGTTTATATTATATTTATTTGAAATACCATTAGTGAATCCTATAACCTTGACATATGTTTTGTTATTGTTTAATCCTTACATCAATATCACATCCCAAAACTTTCTTCAACTCCTTTTCTGTTATTATTCTCTTTAAATCTTTTTCTTTATTTGTAATTTATATAATTCACCTCCCTGTGGTTCGACCCCGGTCTTGCCGGGTTATTTTACTTTGACACTCCTGCACTTGGGATAAGACATCAACTCTTTGATCGTGTCAGGGTGTGATTAGTACTTAAAAGTGCATTTTTATCATGGTTTTATATCATCATTATGCACTTGAAATATCAATAACGCCTTAACTAAAATATGTTTTATAATAATGTATCTAATAATATAAGATACCTATAATTTGTGGTAAATGCCTATTTTTAATGCAGGCCTATCACATAAATGAAAGGATTGATTGATGACTTGAAGAACTTGAATTGCGTGGATAAAGAGATGGTCAAACTCAGAGAAGAGATGTCGGCGCACTCCAAATCGGAACACTATTCGGTAATTGGGCCATATCTGGAGCTACAGATCTCAGATTTAGGTCTAATTTATATGGATGGAAAGGTAAGACATAGGCCTACAACTTTCATATGGAGCCCAAGATCTAAAAAGGTCATTATCAAGTCCAAATTGTAGCAACAACAAAGAAGCCCGAATCTGTCTTCCACCCGAGCACTGTTCGGTATTTTAGCAATATCTGGAGTTCTAGAAGTCCAAATGAGCTGAATTGTTTTACACAAGAAAGTTGAGACAATTGCCGACAACTTTCATGTTTGCAACTGGCTCCAATTTTGACGTTATCAATGACATTTTGGGCAGACAAGAGAAGATAAGGATTGTCACCAAGTCAAAAGTTAGCCAACCACTTATCAATTAGTCATCAAATCAATAGTTCCCAATTTTGGCCTATAAAAGGAGGCATTTGCCATGCATTTAGGATCTTGGTTTCCAGATCAAGATCATGCTCTTCCTTTCTCTCTTTGTATTTTCTGTAATGTTTATGCTTTGCTTTCATTAATATTAAGTTTATGCCTTTCATTTCCTTTCCTTTACTTAGTTAACTTTCATCATGTTCTTATTTTGTTTATCTATTTTGTTTTCTTTCATTATGATTTCCTTTATCAACTTTCTCGAAATTATGGTAGAAATTATATAGTTAGTTATAACATTCCTTTTTCCTGTAAATATAACCTTCGTACCATCAAATGCTTGAAAAGTTACTATTTTTGCAAAACTATCCTTTTGAGCTTTATACATGTTAAGCCAATTCATTCATAAAATAACATCAAAATCATATATTTTTAATGGTATTAAGTCTATCTATGTCTCATACCCATTTACATCAATCTTCACTCCCTTGTATATTAACTCAATATCTATAGTTTTTCTCAAAGGGGTAGTAATTGTGCATCCTTTCTCTGTCAAATTAAGTTTTCTCCCAAGTTGCTTTATAATTCTAACTGCCATAAATAAGTGTATTTAATTACAGCATACATGCTACTACATCAGATTTGGCTTTGATATCTTCCCTATTCATGTGGAACGCCCTCCCCTGTGTTCTATCTCCTTCAGTTCAAGGTTGCCCTTTGTTTCCACTAGATTGTTGGTGGCTTTAAGCTTGTAGTCTTTGACCTTGAGCATAATTTGTTATTCTTTCTGAATAATCTTTCTTTAAATTTTATAAATACTAACAGTCCCTCAACTTATGACCCTTTTAACGACAAATGTAGCATCATCTTGGTGATTTAAAACAATCCCTTATATGTTTTTTTCTCACTTCTAATACATTGAGGATAATTCATAGTTTTCTATTATGAAACTCCTTCCATAAAACTAGTTTTTGGGTTTACAAACCATCCAGTTAAACCTTTTATTATACGCAAAAAAAATCCTTGTTGGTGTTCCTCCTTATTCGTAGCCGCCTCTAGTTGTTGGTATTGACTCCCACTAACATTTTACTCTTTTTTATTATGTTATTTGTACTTGTTAAAATGTTATTCAAATAATTATTATGTGAAACTCTTTAATTTATCTTCATGTCGGGTTTTACATGGTATGTTCAAATAAAAATTCATATAAGAAAATGACTAATGATGAGTTCTTTAATTTTTTGTTTATGTATGAAGTTACACTTCAATTTAGTCTTATCAGTTTGAAGTGTTAGAATTGGAATAAGTTGGTTACAGAGACTATAAACCATGTTTGTAAACAACCATACTTTGATAATTGGGACTTTTAAATGTTTCTTGAACAGACTTTGTTTATATTATCAATTTTATTGGCGGTCATGCTTATTTGCGGCAAGTAATTAAGAATCTTGAACTTGTTTGTTGTCATTTCTCTTTTATGTATGTTATAAGATTTTTATTAAATGATTTAATTTTATTATAGATGAGTTCAAGTTTTGTTTGATATTGATTGTATATTGATTTCATCAATTATTATTTATTTAGTTAGGATTTTATATGCGAGGTTATATGGACATATGATTATTTTACATGGCTCAATGATCGCTTTTAAGACCATTTATTTACTTATAAGGTCATATTAGAGTACTCTATTCTTTCTAAGTTGTGAAAGCAAACCCCTTAGCAAAAGCCTTATAGAACTTGAGAAAAATGACAAAAACATTGGTGGACTTGCGGTCATTACGATAACCTATACAATTTGTACACAAAAAAGACTTTTAATTACCTCATGGATTTTTTTAATGAGTTTGAGACCTTAAGATAGAGTTTTTTATACATATCATAATAGTATTCTAATAGCTTGCTAATAATGTTAGCATACATGCTACTATATCAGATTTGGCTTTGACATCTTCCCTATTCATGTGGAACGCCCTCCCCTGTGTTCTATCTCCTTCAGTTTGAGGTTGCCCTTTGTTTCCACTAGATTGTTGGTGGCTCTAAGCTTGTAGTCTTTGACCTTGAGCATAATTTGTTATCCTTCTTGAATAATCTTTCTTGAAATTTTATAAATACTAACAGTCCCTCAACTTGTGACCCTTTTAACGACAAATGTAGCATCATCTTGGTGATGTAAAACAATCCCTTATATGGTTTTTCTCACTTCTAATACATTGAGGATAATTCACGGTTTTCTATTATGAAACTCCTTCCATAAAACTAGTTTTTGGGTTTGCAAACCATCCAGTTAAACCTTTTATTATACGCAAAAAAAATCCTTGTTGGTGTTCCTCCTTATTCGTAGCCTCCTCTAGCTGTTGGTGTTGACTCCCACTAACATTTTACTCTTTTTTATTATGTTATTTGTACTTGTTAAAATGTTATGCAAATAATTATTATGTGAAACTCTTTAATGTGTCTTCATGTCGGGTTTTACATGGTATGTTCAAATAAAAATTCATATAAGAAAATGACTAATGATGAGTTCTTTAATTTTTTGTTTATATATGAAGTTACACTTTAATTTAGTCTTATCAGTTCGAAGTGTTAGAATTGGAATAAGTTGGTTACAGAGACTATAAACCATGTTTGTAAATAACCATACTTTGATAATTGGGACTTTTAAATGTTTCTTGAACAGACTTTGTTTATATTATCAATTTTATTGGTGGTCATGCTTATTTGCGGCAAGTAATTAAGAATCTTGAACATGTTTGTTGTCATTTCTCTTTTATGTGTGTTATAAGATTTTTATTAAATGATTTTATTTTATTATAAATGAGTTTAAGTTTTGTTTGATATTGATTGTATGTTGATTTCATCAATTATTATTTATTTAGTTAGGATTTTATATGCAAGGTTATATGGACATATGGTTATTTTACATGGCTCAATGATCGCTTTTAAGACCATTTATTTACTTATAAGGTCATATTAGAGTACTTTGTTCTTTCTAAGTTGTGAAAGCAAACCCCTTAGCAAAAGCCTTACAGAACTTGAGAAAAATGGCAAAAACATTGGTGGACTTGCGGTCATTACGATAACCTATACAATTTGTACACAAAAAAGACTTTTAATTACCTCATGGATTTTTTTTAATGAGTTTGAGACCTTAAGATAGAGTTTTTTATACATATCATAATAGTATTCTAATAGCTTGCTAATAATGTTAATCGTAAAAGCTAAATTAGGTGTCTTTTATGATGTCTAGATGGTGGAGCAGACACTTTATTTCTTATCGCTTCTTTTTCTCTCTCTCTCTCTCTTTTTTTTAGGGTTACAGTTGTGTGTTTGTGTATTTATGCATAGCTAGTACATAGATAAATGGTTTCCTTATTTAATTTTAATTTTCTAAAGCAAAATAGTCAAGCAAAATTTTAATTTTAACAACTTAGGTCTTGTGCCTTATTTATGTATTTATTCTTCTTATTTATCTTTATTTTTATAAAAAATAAATAATAAAAATTTTATTCATGATTAAATAGCCAAGGATCATATATGTATATATTTATTAAATTGCTGCTAGCAAATAAGCTCATATTTATTTATGATAAACTAAGAATACTAATAGATAATGGACTTAAGAAAGGATGTTAGAAGATTACAAGTGACATCTTTCACTTTATGTTAAGATATTATATATATAAAAAAAACACATTACCTTTGACATTATGTTAAAAGATTATGTATGATATATATGATCTTTCTCTTTATACAAAGAGATTATAATAATTGGATATTATATATTATATTAGAATATTATATAGTATCTCTGACATTAGGACTAAAATTCTAATATATCAACCATTATTTTTTTCTAGAATTTCTATTTTTTTAACTTGTATATACATTCTTGTAATCATACATGTAACTAGGGGTGAACATTTGGTTATATGGCTTCACTTTCAACAAATTTAGTTTAAGTTTTTGTTAAGAAAACATTCAAAAAATCAAAATTGAACTTGAACCAAAATGTTAGTTAGTTTTCTGTTTTTGGAACCATATTTTTTTAGTTAAGTGAAAAAAAATATTTATTTTTTAATGAAAAAATGATTTTTGATTTTTGATTCCTTAAATATCTTTTTGTCATGAGTTAGATCTTTTTATATTCATTGATATTTTCAAAGACAACTTTCATCAATTGTTATAAAAAAAAAAAACATTCCAAAGTTTCGATCAGCTATAAAATAACATGAAATATCTAAACATCCAAGTAAAATACTATAGCACATAAATATAAACATATAATTTATTTAGCAATCAAATCAAAAGAAAAAATAAAAATGAAAAATTACCCCCTGTCATCTTATGGTTTGGATCAAATTGTAGATGCTTATTGAATTTTAAAAAATTACACTTTATAACCTTGGCCAACCTAATTTGTAAAAGAAAATGAAAAGACTACAATGTCAAAAACACATTAAAAACATCTGTGTGTGTGTGTGATTGAAAATAGTAAACTAAAAGCCCTTTCTCTTGAATCAAAGAACAAAAATAGTAAAAAATTAATTATTATTTGTAACAATTTCTAGGTTAGCATAGTGAGATCTTATGGGTTGTTGAATTCAGAACAACTTTCTCCTATAAATCAATGTATAACCAGTATGTTAGCATTTTGTTTTTCAATCCAAAGCTTAAAAATCAATGATAATATGTTATATGCATTGTTAAATTGTGATTATTCACTTATTTACTATTTGGTTACATTAAAAGAATGTCATTTTATTGTTTGCAACTTCAATCTTGAAGAGGTTATAAAAATGATTTGTTATTCTTTAATCGATGATAAATAACATGAATACTTAATTTGACTCGTAAAAACTGGATTACTATGCAATAAACATTTGAATGAAGTATGATACACCTTTATTGAAAATAATGAGTAATTTGTTTGTATAAATCCTAAAAAACCCCCAATTTATCTTCACAAGTTACAATTGTAAGAGAATTTGGATTTTTTTTTGCTTATACACATGCTTAATTAATGCAATTAGCCTTCTATTAATTGTGATTTACTATTATTGAACATAATTATCGAAGGTTTTTTTATATAGCTAATGAAAACTCAAAAAATATAGCTTACATATAATGTAAAGTCTTTAATAAATTGCTTACGAAATTATGTTAAGTTGTTAATGTAATATTATCTTGTAGACTAATTAAAAATGTTTGATATAATTATTTATCATGGTAGTTTAACATTTGTCTGAAGAATTATTTTTCAAATAAAATATTATATATTGATATCATGTTTATTTGCAAGTAAGCGTTTCATATATAAACTTGCATGAATTCAAAATAAAAGATGATAAACGGAATATGATTCTGGGCGATGCCTCAGTGGACAAGGATATTAGTATGCATGAAGAAAATGGAGAAGAAGAAATTAATTTATATGTCGAGGATACTAAAGTTGCTCTTTTATAATGGAAAATGTCTATATGCTATTTAGTTAAGCCTGCTGATTGTAGGCCAACTAGTACAAAGTATTTTCTCCTTATATATAATATTTGGATTATGATTATTAAAATATTGATTATGTTGGTGTTAAAGTTGAAGCTAATGCTAGAGGTTCTAGTATTGGTGCAGGTGATGAAACAATGCTAGTAATATTGTTGATGTTGGTCATAGTGTTAGTAAAGGTGTTGGTATTGGAGATCAAACAGGTTCTAGTTATAATACCGGTGTAGGTGGTTTTGTTAATATATATATATATATATATATAGTGATAGTAAGATTGACACAATCCAAAAAAAAGGTCCTTTGAAATGATATCTTGGTTTGTTCTATATAAAAAAAAAATTACAAAACAAAGTGGGCCTATAGAGTTATACATAAAATCTATTAGATTTTTTTATCTGTGTTATGTTGTAGGACGAATTAATATTTTTGTAACATAAAAAAAGATATTTAAATGGTGATAACCTAAGTAAATCTAGGTTAATTTAACTAACTAGGATTCTTGATAACCTCATAAAAAGAAAAGGAGAAAACTAGAAATTTCAAAGCCTAATAGCCTAATGTAAAAGGATGAAATATAAGGGAAAAAAACTCAAAGTTAAATCGAGCTAATTTTCAAAACCAATAACTATAGTCATGAGACTAAGATAATCATATAGAATACCAAAACAATTGTTGAACATTTCTAAACCATCAAAAAATTAAAAGAAAATAAATAGTAACCAAAATAACGAGGATCAAACTTATATAAAAAGATAATGAAAGAAAATAATGAGGGACTTGATCAAAAAATAAAAGGAAAAAATGATAAAAAGAACAATTAAAAGAATGAGAACTAAGATTGGATTAAAAAAACAAATTAAATAAAATATCGAGGGACAAAATTGAAACAAAAAAATTAAGAAAAGTATTAAAAAAGAGCAATTAAAAAATAAGAACTAAATCTAGAAAATAAAATGAAATAAAATGTTGATGGATAAAATTAAAATAAAACAAAACTAAGAAAAAGATTTAAAAAAAAACAGTCAAGAGAATGAGTACTATATTTGACATATATACAAAAAAAAATCAAATAGAAAAAAATAAAACTTAAAAAAATCCAAAACAAATAAAGATTAATCAAAAGAAAGAGGATTATAATTGAATTTTTTTCTCTATTATTTTTTAACAAAATAATATTATTTTTATTTTTTAGCCGAATAAAAAAGCATGCAATTAGCTAGGGGAAATCATGTCAACACCCGTTGATTTTTTTTTTTACCATTATTTTTTATCAAAATAATGTTATTTTTACTTCGTACATAATAAAAAAATCTGATTGACCTTGGTAACCCCTATCATTTGACCCACTTGTGATCCGAGATGTGAAGGGGTCAACTATCAAGCCGGGTTTTTAAAGCATGATAAAAAAAAATAAACACTAAATATAATATGAAAATTAAATGAAATTAAACAATGAGGAATGAAATTGCCGAAAAACAATCAATCAAGAAAAGAACTCAAAATTAAAAGAATAAAATCATAAGGATAAAGATTAAATTCAACAATAAAAAAAAAAGAATTAAAATCAAATGATTAGGGATAAAATAGAAAAAATCCAATAAGAAAAAAGATTAAAAGCAAATAAATAGGACTCAAAAGAATGACAATTATGTTTGATAAAAAAACTAAAAATACAATACTTAGGGATGAAATTGAAAAACAACAAATTCAATACAATTAAAGATTAAGGATCACTTTGCAATTTTGCAAAGACAGCACATCTTTTGAGATGGAGAAGAAAGAAAAAAAAAAGAAAGAGAAAAATAGTCATACAAGCTTTGTCTTGCCTATGCGGCTGACATGCGCTAGCCTACCGTGTAAAAGGTGAAATGCTTTTACAGATACCATACTTAAAGGCAATCAACAACCGTCAAAAAGCATTATATATACTGCCCAAAGAATATAGATGCCTTCTACCTGTTGATGTCATATGCACATACTAAGCATATTTTCTTTTTTTATTTTTAAAAAAACCATAACACCATTGACTTTCACGTGATGATTTCAAAAAAAAATCAAAAAACTTAAAATTCCCTTTTACTTTAGCAAAAAAATGTTGACCCTAAAGGCTATGAGGTAATTAGATTGAACAAAAATATATAAAATTTTGAAAATACCCCTTGGACATTAGCATTGTTTTTCTTTTTCAAAGAGATAGGAGTAATACAAAATTATCTTTAAGTGTTATTCAATTATGTGCTTTTTTAAAAGAGATATTAGTCATTTTATTATGAATTGTAATTCACAATAAAATATTAATGCCTTTTAATTTTATTTGTAATGTATCATGTGATCAAATATTAAGGTGTCTCAACACTGTATATTACAACTAAAGTATGAATTTTAAGGTCAATTATCTATTTGAGATGCGTTTTACCACGAGCTAAATATTTGTTTCAACAAGAAAGTTAAACATGCATGATTTTACACATGTTTTTTTACATAAAAAATTTCAGTATAAATCAAAATATTTATGCATGTCTCTAATTAAATAAAAAGATTATCAGCACCAACATGGATGTAATCGACAACATGCGCAGACCGATGATGAGGAGGACATTGAGAAAAATCAGACCCTACCCCATTGACGATGACCTAAAGCCATGCATCAACATTAGTTTAATTTGTATTTCGTATCTTGGATAGATCAACGTTTTGCAACATAAATTTATTATATACATCAGGATTTTTCAAATAAAAAACAAACCACTTCTTTATTCTAACCTTTTAAAATCGAAATGCTGCATCATAACAAACTCGTTTCTGATAAATTAACCTTCAATTTACCGCTATTTTACATCCTGTTCAATACATTTGTACATAAATTCTTGGAACACCACAAGGAATAAACACACAAGGACGCACGCGCAGTCAAGCTCCTTACGTTCACAAGAATTTGCGGCATCACATTAGATTATTGACTTCTTAAGACAATTTGCAGTCAGCCATGCCTTTGCATTATTATTAATTTTTAGTTTGTAAACTATACGTGATGCAGCAAAAGAAAATCCCTGAAATTGGAAGTAACATAATCAGTCAAAACTCAAAATCACTCAATTTATGAGAGCATAATTTGTGAAAATGAAAGTTGGAAAATACTACATATCAACACCATCCACTAAATTTCCGTTTCATCTAGTTATAATAAGAGATCAGCCCAATAGAGGCTCAAATTCTTCAAATTCAAGCGGAGGATACAGTAACCTTGCATGTCCTCAATGCATGTCCTTGAATCTAGAACACAAACGTTTTAGTCGCTATCCTCAAAATGTACATTTCAGCTTCTTGATGAAGCAACTGTACCTAAGTAGCAATTTAGTCACACTGCAATATGAACATAGAGAATAAACTTAACTATGCTACACCAAACTCTGGTGGCCTATGTGTAGGAAACAATCGGGTACCATCATACAGCACATAACTTCAAGATAGCTCCCCATCAACCTTGCATGGCAAGACTAAAATAAATAAATAACAAAAAATAAGCATAAAGGGGGCATAGATTTATTTGCAACTCATGTGACTTGATAACATACCATGACTAGACTAATTCGTTTCAACATAAAGCGCTAGAGCAGAAGATGGATTGTGATCTGGTACAATCACGACAGCAGAAAATTAGTAGAGGAGAAATTATGGGCCAACCAGATATATCAAAGTAAAATTCAAAGATTACAGACACAAACCTTCTGATTCCACCTGCAACCAATCCCGTGTGCATATCAGAGCCTGTCGAGTGTCTGGATTCAGGGAACTGCGATAACTGTCAAGCACCCTACCTCCAACACCAAAAGCCAAATCTGGCGCAATAGTTGACATGGGAGTCCCCAGAATATCTCGTGCCATCATAGACAAGATAGGGTACCTAGGTGTGTGGACTTTCCACCAGTTTAATATGTTGAAATCGCAATTGCGAGGAAAGACCGGTTCTTCCAAGTATTTGTCCAAATCAGATATTGCACTCTGACCTTGAGAAGATTCATGGAGGAACTTGTCAAAACCCTTTAATCTATCCCTACTATCAGAACTGGTGCTAGGTAAACTGCTGCCAGGTAAAGTTGAACCTTGATCGACCAATGTTGAGCAGATGGAGTATGCATTAAAGAGCTCCTTAATGCCATCAGAAACTTCCTTGATTCGATCCAGGGCAGTACTACCATAGATCTGGGAATAATAATATTCCACCAATTTCATCTTGAATCGAGGATCTAAGATGGCTGCTACTGCCAAAGCCAAACTGCACTTGCTCCAATATCTATCAAACTTGGCTTTCATCTTCGATGCCATGGAACTAAGAAAATCATCTGGGTTCTTACACCATTCAATTAACTGGATGTGAACATCGCAAATTTCAGGAAAATATATGTTCGCTGTTGGACATTTATCCCCAGAAAAGATATTGGTAATTTCAACAAAGAGTTTCAAATAACCAGTGATGGAACTGGCCCATTCCCACTCTGTATCTGTTAAAGCTGAGGTATAGGCTGGATCACGCTCTTGCAAGAAACAAAATGCACTCTTGTATCCTATGACTGTTTCGAGCATGAAGTACGTTGAGTTCCACCGAGTTGGCAAATCAAGAACCAAATTCTTCTGACTACTGATTCCAATTTGCTGGGCAATGTCATTGAACTTTCCTTGTATTACCTGCGAACTTTTAACATATCGAACACTTCCTCGGACCTTTTCAGTCACCTCTCGGATTGTTTCCATGGCATCTTGAACAATCAAATTTAGAACATGCGCAGCAGAGCGAACATCAAATAATTGACCGTTACTCAAAAGGGGCCTGCTTTGTGAGATCCGATCCTTAATTCTGAGCACAATATCATCATCAGCAAAACAATCATCAAATGTCATGGCAAATAACTTGCATTCAACATCCCATTCCATGAGACAATTTATAATCACTTCTGATAGCATATCTTCAGTATGAGAAGAATCCAAGGTCACAAAATTTAGAATTTTCTGTTGTAATTTCCAGTCCTCATCAATATAGTGTGCTATCAAACACAAGTATTCAGCATTTTCTGGAGAAGACCACATTTCAACAGCAAGGTTAATTCTGCCATGCAATCTATTTATCATCTCATACACTTTCTGTTTCTCTTTCATATAAATCTCAATACAAGAGACTTCAATGGAGCTATTTGGCACAAACTCAAACAAAGGCTGAAGATTCTTCACAAATATTTTGAATCCAACATGCTCAACCATGGTTAATGGGTAACCATGCAATATGATCATTCGGGCAAGATCCAGACGACTCTGTTCTTGATCAAACCTACAACTTCCAAGGCTAATAATTTCATCTTTTCTCTGTTCATGATCGAACTTTATAATTGTGGGCTTAATATATTCATCTTTTCTTTGTGTTTCATCATAGTTGGCATTGACATTTGCAATGCCAAGGGAAGTATCCTTCTTCTTTTTCTTTGCTGCAAGTAGTTGCGACACATCATAATTAGATCTTTTAAGACATCTCATTAAGTGATTTCTCAGATGCGTAGTCCCACTATTACTTGACCCACTGAGTTTCTTGTCACAATGCACACAAACAGCATAGCATACATCTGCCTTCCTAATCCTTTGGAAGTGATTCCATACAACAGACGTCAACCTCTTTGGTTTCTTAATAGCTGATTCATTTGATACTTCCATTGCATAGGCTTAAGAGCCAGGGTCTACATTTGACAGGAATCAAGAAAAATTGTGACAAATGAATAATTTAACCATTGATAAAATTTCAACACTGATGAAATCTATAAAGAAGACATGAAACAGCACTAGATTAGACCGATGACCTAGAGATGGGTTAACTCCAAAAACAAAGATTACATTCCAAACACGTAAAGCCAAAACGTAGCATTGTTCAATAGAGAGGCCAAACTCCGGAAAACAAGAAAAATGCTTTGCAATTACTTTCATACTCTTTTTTACCTGGCAACAATACCTTTAGTATGAGCATCACAAACTAAACATGTGGGTCTCACCTAAACCAAAACATTGCAGACAATCATGCATCCAAAAAGACCAACCCAGCCCAATTCACAAGAAGCAACTCTCTCAACAGAAATGGTTAGGAAACAATACACAAATGATCTTCCAATTTCATCATTAATAAGCAGCGGCCAAACAACTCAGCGACCAACTCTTTCAAACTTTCACTATCCTCTAAGGAAAAAAATAAAAGGCACACACCACATTCAAACGCATTTACCAAAATCATGGCTGTCAGTGGTGTCATCATCTACCAAAGAAATAACAATCACATGAACAATTGTCACAACAAACAAAAAAAATCATTTCAAAATTCAGTATTCTTAAATCACTCAATAAAATCACAGTTCCAGCTCCAGCCTCCATGAATAAAAAAATCCAACCAATCCACCAAAAACCAAATGAATTGATCATCTTAAAACCCTAAATTCTCATAGACTCAAAACCCAACATTTCAGATTCAATCTTCCTTATACACCATAACTCAACAGATACAATAAATTCAAAACCAATCCATCCACTCGAAGTCCACAATTCTCAAACAAAATTAACGAAAGTAGCAATAGTTTCAGCTCCAATCACCTCTATAAATATTATGTGTCCACACACCAAGAAACGCTATAAAACATAGATGGACCATCCTCAAATTCCCAATTTTCCAAGAACAAAGAAAAACAACTTTTTAACTTTACTTTTCTCTTTAACATGAACGCAAGATTCAATCTTTCAGCCATTATAACGATCAACTGAAAAGTAACAGCAAAAAACAGTAAATGGGCCATCTCAAAATACAGGAAGTAAGCACTAAATCAAATTTTGAAAAGAACGGAAACAGAAATAAAGAAAAAAGACTTGCGTATACAAGAACCTTAATGAAACGAGAGAAAAAAAGGTGAAAAATGAATCATGAGCAAGAGAGGGTCTTACATGGATTCTTGGATAAGCTTTGCTTTTTGAGCTCCACAGAGCCCGATCAGAGGATCCGGGAAGGTTCAGAGTTTGGACTCGGTGAAGAAAACAAAAGATAAAAAAGGATCCGGTGTGGGGTTGTTGATATTTGGAGAGAAAACGGGTAAGGATCCGGTGTGCGGTTGTTGATATTTGGAGGGAAAACGGGTAAGGATCCGGTGTGGGGTTGTTGAAATTTGGAGGGAAAACGGGTAAGGATCCGGTAAGAAATCTGGTCATGTTGGAAACGGGTTGTGGGCCAATAACAGAGTTGGAAATATACTTTTCTTCTGTTCGTTAAAGCGGAGTTGGTAGAGGTGGTGTTTGTATAAAAAATCATCTGAACCTAAACCCATGCTTGGGTCCGTTCGCTCATTGTTTGGTTGATTTGTGGTGCGTTGGGTTTCGACAAAATGGGGGGGGCTTTGTTTTTGGATTGGATATAACCAAGTCTCTCATTGTACTTTTTTCTTTTTCTTTTTTTTTTCTTTTATGATTTAAACTCTATATATTAAAATGCAGATTGCAAATTTTTATAATTTATTATTTGTTCAATAAAAAAAAATACAACTCAAGTAATATTAGTATTATTCTTTCATATAAAAGTTCAAATTCAAATTTCTTGTTGTAAATAAGTAGATAATTTTGTAATGTAGTTATTATACATGGTGCAATAATTTTCGTATATCAATCTAAACATAAGATTTGGAGAGAGATTTAAAATTTAATGTTGATAAATATTAAAGAAAATAACCTAAATTTGAAAAAAAAAACACTTCAAATTATTTAAAACCTTAATGATTCAAGAATTCAACTCAATTTGTTACTGGAAGCATAAGTGGTGATACGTTTAAAAAAATTTAAATGTTTTTATTTGTAATTAGATTATTTTGATATGTTAATGTTAAAAATAAATTTTAAAAAGTAAAAAATATGTATTTTAAATAAAAATATTTTAAAAAATAATTATTCATCTCACATTCTCATTTCTTTTATTTCTCACTAATTATTGTTTTTTTTCTTTTTTTTTTCTTTTATTTTTGAAGAATAAGATGACCATATAAAGTTCATGCTCCTCTCTTTTTTCTTTGCATTCCCTTTCTTTTTGTAAAGGAGGTTGAATTTGTGAGATGTTGTGTTTCTATAGGTGTTTTTTTTTTTTTTTTCCTTTAAACACTTTCAAATATGACAAATTTACTTGGTTTTTGCATTTTAGATTGTTAATTATAGTTTCTTTTTTGCTTTTCCTGAATTTTTTAAAGCTTTGATTTTAAACGAAGGAGAAGAGAAAAGCATATGCTAATGAGTTTTGGTTATGGAACAAAGTGAAAGAGACTTTGTCACCCAACCATCGCTCTCACTTGCAACTTTTGTTTTTAGGTTCATATTGGTGCGTGGAAGAGAATGGATCTTGATAATCTTTTTTTTTTTTATGGTCTTACTTATTAAATTTTTTTTTAATATAATCACGTTAATAAGAAACCAAACCATATACATAAAGCATTAACTTTTGAATGTCTTTGATACATTCTTTCTAAGTTTAATACGAGGGAGAAAAACTATAATAACCTCAATTTAGGGCACGTGAAATGGTCTCTTGTTGTTAAGAAGGGGATTTTGGGGTCTTTTATTTATTAATAAAAACAATATCATTTATTATTAAATTTTCAATTTATTTTGAAATTTGAATTAATAAATAATTATTTTATTCTTTACTTAAATTATTTAATATAATTTCATATCACTTAAACTAATTATTTTTAGCCATTTATCTCATATTAATAATTTTAATCTTATAATTTTTAATATATAAATCTTATATTAAGAGCATATCTAAATAAATTTTTTAAAATTAACTATTTCTAACAGACTTAACTTAATTTAATCACTTGAACATGCTAATCAATATTTTAATTATATCCAAAGTCTAAATACTTAGGCTTTTTATTAAGTGACTAGAATAAAACTAGATTTTTAAGTGAAAACAATATATATACTGATTTTTCACCATCCCAGTAAGTCCTTTGGTATTTAAAAATTAGGGCTTACATGCAAGCCCTTCTTCAAGTGTTGACCTGATTTGTCTAACTGATTAATGATTAATTTTTTTTTTAATTTTTTAATTTAAAAAAACAAGCTGTTTTTATACGTCTTTTAAATAATTTTTTAATTTATATTTAAATTAATACTTATTTTCTCTATTTTTATTTTTTATTTAGTCTTTTTTAAATAGTAATTGTTTTTTTAATTATTTTATATATATTTAATTTTAAATATATTATTCTAATTCATCTTTAATTTTTTTATATTTTATATAATTGAACTTTATTTGACAAAAATATTTTTTGATTAATATTTCTAATAAGCATAATATTTTGGTAGATTTTTTTTACTTTGATTTTATTTAATTAAGTTTATGTATGTTGATTTCTACTATTATTTAATCAAATAAAAAAATAATTTTAATTAACAAAGTTATTAAATATATATGATAAATAAAATGTATTACGATATCAAATATTTTGATTTAGATTTTTTAAAATATATATTTAATTATTATTTATAAATTTTATTTATTTATTTAAATATGTATATATATTTTTTATTTGTACTTGATAGTTTTAATGTAAAAAATATGGAAAAAAAAAAAACGGTTCATGTTTAGTTTTTTTAATTAAAAAAACAAATATATCCGGCCTGCGGTCAATTGGCTAGAATGCTCCATACAGCAGTGAAAACCCGCCGACTTTAACACTTCCTCACTCGCCATAAAAAAAAAAAAAAAAAAAAAAAAAAAAAAAACAAAACAAAACGAATCTCTCAATTTCCCCTGTACTATCTCGTCTCTGGCGAAATTCCCAGGTGAGTATCCCTAAAACCCTTTGAAATCAAATGGGTATGCAATAAATTTATGCAGCACGTCCTGTTTAAGCCTTTAATAGATTGGGGTTTATTGGTTGTTGCCTATGGATTGACAGATAGATGGGTTGATATTTATCTACATTAATTGGAAGATTTTGAATATAGTTTTAGCACACAAGGAGGTTTACTTTTTTTTTGTTTCCGACTCAGTTTTAATCCAAGCAAATCATAAGATTTTTTCTTCCAAATGCAATTTGACTTAGGTCATTGATTCAAAACAATAGATTTTAATCAGGTAATATTTTTTTTTTAATTTCAAATTGGTATGCAGTAAAATCAATCAATCAGTCTTCGTTGGTTATTGGTTTTGGAAATTAATTGGCTTAATCGGAACAACAAAGCATGGATTTTAACAATTATTTTCTTCGTAGTCTCATTTAATGGATCGTAATTAGTAATTCTAATGTTTTTTCATTTATCAGTGTTGGTGAGATAGAATGGAATCAAGGACTAGAAAGAGGTCATCGCTGAACAACAATGAAGACAAGATCAGTACGCTGCCAAATGTACTTCTCCATCACATTTTATCTTTTTTGGACGCAGTGCAGGTTGTTCAAACCTGTGTTTTGTCCAAAAGATGGATGAATGTGTGGAAATCTCATCCCTATCTTGACTTCAATTTTGAGACTTTTTCATCCTTAATAAGTTCATATTATTATGACGATGACATGAACAATTTCACTGATTTTATCAGTCATGTTTTACTACGTCGTAATAACATCGATGTTTTTAAGCTTTCCTTAGATACACGTCGTGATTGTCAGTATAGTGTGGTAGAATCTCTGATATATTATGCAGTTAAACACCACGTGGAAGAGATATCTATAAATACTGTTCATTGGGATGTGCCCATTGTGTTGCCTCGTTGTTTCTTTGACTGTGAATCATTGAGAAGCCTGAAATTGAAAGTTGACGGTGGCCTAGCTTTGCCAAAATCATTGGGGTTGCAGTCTCTGAAGACATTGCATCTTGGTGGGGCTCAGAATTTTGATGGGAAGATTTTCTCAAGTTGCCCGAATCTTGAAAATCTGACAATTGAAGATATATGCTTAAACGTGATTGAAAACTTCAATATTCATGCTCTTAGTCTGAAAAGCCTGGAAATTTTGAATTGGAGATATAATAGAATTAAGCAGGGGTGCAAAGTTATGTTAGTTGCTCCTAAGCTTACCAGTTTCAAGTTTGATGGGAACACTCCTCTTTTTTGGTCTGAAGTGAATCTTACCTCTTTGGATGATGTAAATGTAGTCTTGCAGAGATACTATTACAATCATTACTATCCATTCTATGTAGTTGAAGATGAATACATTTCAGAAGAAGAAGAAACTGAGCAGGGGCTTGGTCTCAATCTCATCAAGATGCTTCATCAGTTCTGCAGTGCAAAATCTTTGACATTATCCATGAATATCATTGAGGTGCATATTTTAAAACATTCTATAATTTAAGAGATAAGTTTGTGGTACAAGGCTGTGAAGTTCAGATGGCATGTCATCATTAGAGATATTGCGAAATTTGTCATTTTTGTTTCTTTAAAGATTTGTGCAGGAGGTTGTATTCTTAATTTGCATGGCTATCTTTAAGAAAATGATTTTCTTAGTGTGCATTCATTTAGACGCATCTTGTTAGCCTTTCATAAAGTTCCTAGCACATTAACTACTACTTCATTCCCTAGAGTGCTGCTAATTTAGTTGACAAATGCCTCCTTTTATGTTTTACATTGAAGAGTTGAAAGATATTCTCTTAACTGCAAGAAATGCCTCCTTTTATGTTTTACATTGAATAGTTGAAAGATATTCTCTTAACTGCATGAAAGAATTTTAGGATTTCGTGTCTGGTTGCTTGCTTGTGCATTAACCCAAGTGCATTTGATAAGGACTCTTTAGGATTTGGGAGTCATATTCCTGCAACTCTGTAATATTAACTATTAGGCAGTGTTGAATTCTACAGGTGATGGCATAAGCTTTTTGACATTGAATTTTTACTTTTTTAAATGCTATGAGTTTGCTTTGTATTTTGGCAATGGTGCTGCTACTGATAATGTTGAAATGTGACATATCCTTGGAGAATTGAATTTTACATTCCATGCATCTTAAATGCATTCTTATCCTCATAGGCTCTCTCCTTCTTTATGATGGCGTGCTGGGCATAGGTACAATAAATTTGAGCATACATCTCTTTCAGTTATTTTTTCCATGCAAGCTGATCACTGATTGGTTGGCTTGCAAGGCTTTGAATATTTGATAAAACTGGATTTTCTTGAGCTGCAATTTTTTATTCAAGTATGGTCGAGTGTCATTAACAGATTATTAATTTTATTATGTATAACTTTCATGCATATTTTACCCATGAATAAATAATAATAATAATAATAATAATAATAATAATTATTATTATTATTATTATTTTGTTATCGATGCCTAAAAGAATTTCATTTGATGAAATATCAAATCCTTTATATCCTTGTTCTGCTGCTGACTTTTGTGTGAAAACAAGTCTGTTTATCATTAATAACTAACAGACTGACGTAGTTAACATGTAAAGACAACTTTTTCTTCAGCCATACCCAACTAATGTTTATCATTTGTTGCTCACTGAATAACTAAAATGTTAATTATTTTATTTATTTACTTTGCAAGGGTATGTTTCTTGAACATCCTTTAATCTGGTTTCATTTTATATGAATTTTTCATGTTTCCAGGTTCTCTCAAAGATTCCGGCTGCTCTAAATAAACATCCTTCTCCATTTTCCAATTTGAAGTATCTGAAGTTGAAAACTGACCACAAGGATGTCACTTTTCCTGCCCATGTTTTGAATTACTTTCTTAGAAGCTCTTCTTTGCTGAAAGTATGCTTCTAATATCTCCCAAGGTAATCTAACATCTCCTTCTACATTCAAAGTTACTGTTGATGCCACTTAAATAATAACTGCTTCAGTCTCACTCTAACATGCCTTGTAATTTCGTGGGCACAAAGCTGTGAAGCTATATGAAGGCAGTTCTTTCCATTACCATACACATGTGAATGTCTTTCAAGTGCTTAGGTACTCCTTTGACACCTGTAATCTACATTCTAATTGATTGTGGCTTGATCCTTGTAGCATACAGCAATACAATATATGATGTTCTTTTTCCCACAATCATTGCTTGGTTAATCCAATATATTAGCTCTGATTGAAATCAGCATTTTGCATGAAACTTGCTGAGAAAGAACCCTGCATACGATGCGTTAGCAAAATTTGCCCAAAAGGTAAAAAGGAAATTTTTGGGTTATCTGTCATTCTTGCATGTCGAATTTGCAAATATTTATTTACTTGTTGGTAGTTGTTCACTGCCAAAGACAAAAATTGATTAATAACAGTTAAATTAACAAAGAGTTATTATTGATTCGGAGTTATGATTTATCAGGGAAGATAGGAAAGCATCCATCGTAGTATAATCTCCCAGATTAGATATAGACTCTTATGAGAAACTTTAACATATATATGGATGATTTTATTCTTAAACACAGTTTCTGTATGTAATTTGTAACTTTCTTCCAATTTATTTATTTTTCACTTTTTTATAGTGTTCTTTTGCATTTGAGTATATTTATTTTTCTTCTACCTTTTTCCTCTGTTTCGCTTTGCATCTTCGACAACAATATATATTTCTCAAAGATCTTTCATAAGGATTGAAATTTCAGACACTATTTGATTTTGTGAGGCTATTGCTGGAGATTATGTTCCTAGTTGTCGGAAGGAAGAAACGAAGATAGCATAATTGATCTTGAAAATTATTTGATTGATTGATCGATCTATAGACGGGTAAAAAAATCATAAGCATGACAGAGGCTAGTTACAAGGCCATGAAGAATTTAACAGCTAATTAACAGCTCAAGGACTAGTTGAGCAGGCTTAATTAGATTTACCGCGTTGTGGTTATTCATCGTTTAGCTCCCATAAGCAACAAACAATAGCACATGGACAGACTTTGAAGTGCTCTGCATCTTATACCTCTGTTAGACTGTTACCATTCCGAACATCAGGCGTTACTACTCCGTAATAACACATATATCTTTCTAGGAAGTGCAGGTGCTCACACCATTGTGGCCCCAAACCCTAGTTAGCCACCAATGGCTTCTCTTGAACGATCTTCCTATAATCAAATGAACATGTCTAATTCTAATGTAAGAGTCATCTAATTAGAGATGAAAAATACAACAAACATGAATTAAGACAATAATGATGTGGTAGGTCATGATTAATGAACTAAATCAGATTTAAAATAAGTTAATACAAAATTGATCTTTCGTATAAAAACTTGAGGAGTAAGTACCAAGGTATCTTCTAAGAGCAAATGGTTTGATGGAAATGTACGGAGGTGTTATATGTTAGTTTAACAAACATTGTTGCAAGCCCAACATTATTAGAGTATGATCACACATTATATAGGTGTAGATAGGCTTACATGCCGTCTCAAATTGAGATTATATGACTCGACAACCTTATAATAAACAACCTTGTTCCTAGGCAATATAATGCTCCACAAGTTACCTTCCAACGTGGTAATGTCAAACCTCTCAAGGACTTACTATCAAACATAAGCAATGCTGTAAATAGATAAACAGATGGAGTTAAGCTAACTTAATACCTAAGCAGTTATTTGACTACGACGAACAATCAATAAGAGAACACTTGTTAAATTCAGAACACTTGTTAAATTCATTTATCATTGTGGTGATGGTGTACAAATTCTTTAATAAAATTATTATTGTTTAGCTTATCATAAACCAAAATATCCTTTCATTGGTTCTCTGCGCTATCGACAAATTCAATTAGTAGTATGAAAGAAATTGAAACTTGTTTTCATGAGCATTTTTATAAAACAAAGCTAGAGTTGTCATTGGCTAACTTAGCTAGGATAGTCTAAGATCTAAGATAATATAAAAAAAGTTATGCTTTTTAATTCAGAATTCTAAAACCAAATGCATAATAGCTATAATAAAGTAAGAGTGCGTTAAATTTATTATGGAGTGGATGTAGTGGAGTATTACAATGAGGTTTATGAGAAGTAGGAACTTGGATATATATATATATATATATATATCTTAACAAATGATATTGTTTGATATTAAACGATGTTTGAGAAATGAGAAGGAAAATAAAGTCATCGAGGGTAATATACCTAAATGGCTATTTCAATGAAGTTGAAATTGCACATCCAATGATTTACTTAAACTTTAATGAAGAATTAAAAAAAAACATTATTAATATTGAGTATCTTGTTATTATTTTTGTAAGAATTAAACATTTCCTTGTAACAACTTTCTTTTTGAAATTAATTTTGATAGAAGAAATAAAATAAAAAATATGAAATTTTAACCCACAAGTTAAAATTGAAGGGATATTGCTATGGTTAAAGTCAAATGTGCAATGCATCAAATCTTGTTTTTAATCAATTTTAATTTCAACACTTAAATTATAAAAAATTATGTGAATTTAAAAAATTATAGGAACTAGTTCTCTACCCACTGTGCATATACATATAATTTCACAAAAAGTCATTAAGCATCTTATCATCGGGTTTGTGCTCAATTTAAACAAAAAATTATTTAGATTTCTCACTTTTTAAAGAATTCAAATTAAAGAGACTATAATTGAAAGTTTTGAAAAAATGCAGCCCTTTTTGTCTTAATAAAGAAGAAAAGGAAAAATCAATCGTGGCAACCAAAGAAATAAAAGAGGAAAAAACAAGAATGGATTGCATAATCATACTAGAGCTCCATCATTACTATATGTTGTCACACAATGAATTCCTTGTCAAGATGATTCAACGATAATAAATATTACTATAATATCTCGGAGGAGGCTATACACGCCTCCTTAATGTACTAGCCTTTCTCATACACTAATACTTGTAACACACAAAATACCTTTTAATATCTTTTGTTTTTGATTCTCCTATAACTCTTTAATTTAGTCATAATTTTCATCTCTCTCAAGCTCAATAAAAACCTAAATAGGAAAGTAGAAAGGACAAGAAAGGAAATAGATAAATGACTCAAATCAAGTAAACTTATTATGGTCGTATTTATGACACAAGTTTTTAATTTGACGGGTTAGCCTAGGTTAACCTGAATTATGAATTTCACAAATTAACATGAGTAAACCTAATAAGTTATCATTTCAATTTCATTTAAAAAGATGTCATTATGATCACAATAATATCATTAGTGTTAGAGAATGATATAAATCATATCCTAAGATCTCACATGAGCTCCATCATTACTATATGTTGTCACATAATGAATTCCTTGTTAAGATGATTCAACGATAATAAAAAATATCACTATAATATCTCGAAGGAGGCTATACACGCCTCCTTAATGTACTAGTCTTTCTCATACACTAATACTTGCAACACACAAAATACCTTTTAACATCTTTTGTTTTTGATTCTCCTATAACTCTTTAATTTAGTCATAATTTTCATGTCTCTCAAGCTCAATAAAAACCTAAATAGGAAAGCAGAAAGGAAGGGAAAGGAAATAGATAAATGACTCAAATCGAGTAAACTTATTATGGTCGTATCTATGACACGAGTTTTTAATTTGAGGGGTTAGCCTAGGTTAACCTGAATTATAAATTTCACAAATTAACATGAGTAAACCTAATAAGTTATCATTTCAATTTCATTTAAAAAGATATCATTATGATCACAATAATATCATTAGTGTTAGAGAATAATGTAAATCATATCCTAAGATCTCACATAACAGTCTAAACTATTGAGTTGAAATGGTTCTTTGACATAGTATTAGAACTTTGATGACCAAGCGGTCACGAGTTTGAATCTCACCATTTCTATTTATTTGATAAAAATTAAGTGCAAGGTAATATGAGTTTGTCCAAGTTTAAAGCTCAAAGAGCTTTCACTAGAAGATATGTGTTAGAGAATAATATAAATCATATTTTAGGACCTCACTTAACAACTTAAATTATTGGGCTGAGATGATTTTTTGACAATTAAAACCATGGATCGATACTTGTAACAAGCATGAGAAATGAAGTTCGTAGTTTCTTTTAATTATATTGCTTAAGTTTTTCCCTTCTAATACTTTGACTATAATTTTGAGTGGTCAAAATGTTTTAAAAATAATTAATTTTCTATACAATTCTCTAGTATTGGTAAATCCTTCTACCTTGCATCACAATCTATTAAAATCTTAGATATCTTGTAACAATACGAATTATAGGTCAACTAATATTGATGTCATCCTTATTTGTTAAAATGTTGTGTTTGAACCTCTTTTTTGTCACATACAATAATTTGCATAATCCTTCTTTATAGTTTAAGGAGATTGATATATTATGTTGCTATCTTTGTTTTTTTAATTATGAATTTTTTAGTAAGTTAATTTTAAAATGTTATGATGAAGATATAAATTTACCAAAATTGGTGAGGATTTGGTCTTAGAAAAGCTTCGAATTTGAAGAGTTTTTAAGCATTGATTGTAATAACAACTTTAAACTTGATATGGACAAGTTGGATGTTTAACCATTTATACACTTGATTCTAAGATCTTGAAAATTTTAATTCTAATTCACATTGTTAGTTCAAAAGGAGAGAAAAAAAAGAGAATAAAAGTCAAACTAAAAATAGTAAATAATTTTTTGAGCGAAATATGAAAAAAAATATGAATATCATCTATATAATCACATCTTTTTATCATATGAAATTTAATTATTTTTTCAACACATCAATTTCATGATTTCTTTCTATCACATTTTATGATTTCTTTCTATCACATGAAAGCTTATCAGATATAGAAGTCTTAGCATGACTTATGGTGTAAAAAATGATACAAGATAATAAAAGCTTGAGTGATTTTATTATTAATGAAGAAAGTTTGAGTTATAGGAGTAACTTAAAAAAAATTAAATTATTTTGACAAATTTAAAGATTACACAATACCTTATAATAAATGATGGGATTTATACGCAATTAATATATGACAAATGAACAACATGACAACATAACTCATTAAATATTTTATTTATAAAAAAAACTTAACCAAACCATTTTTTTTTAATTATGTCAATTATGGACTAAATTAAACTTAACTAAAAATCAATTCATTAAGTTTATTTGTTTTTATTAATAGGTAAACAATAGGCCTTTTAATTAGGATGTTTTTTTTTAGATCTATGCTTTTAGTGTTTATTTACAATAAATATATATTGAATTGGGCTTAAGAAGCTTTCATAATAGGCTTGGTTTTCTGTAGGCCTTTATTAACAACTAATTGGTTTATTGTAATAGGCATTCACTTCTGAAGTTAGGAATGCACGCTTTGTTGTATATATACTAGTTAGGTGGTTTTTGTATGCTGCGGATTCATTTTTAATTTTCAAAAACAATTGAAAACAGAATCCAAGTTTTTTTTGGTCTTGCATAATTAGATCTTAAACATGTTTAGATGTTGTTATAGTCAAATTCAAGATTATTTTGAGTTTTGTTCGATTTAGCTCAAGTCTAATAGTAAATTAGTTTTAAATTAGACCGTATTAAATTCAAAGTTACTTGAATGGTGTATAAGATTTAAATTTATTTTTAAATTTTACAATTAATAATTAATTTATATGTAATTTATAAATAAAATTAATTACAATATAATGGTGGCAGACCATATGTTTGAAAATGATATGAATCTCTCCTCAGGTGTATTCTCATTATTAGCCCCACACAGGGAAACGGTAAACTCTCCCCATCTTCTATCAATTTGTTGATTGCTGGATGCAGTGATCCCGGTGCCTTGCTCTCCATACTTTATGTTAGTCCCTTGAAGCAGGGCAACCCCCCTAGACGAGGTGTTTTAAATTCATTAATTATTTTATTAATGATATTAATTATAGTAAAATATACTCTTATAAATTTTACTAAAAGTAATAACATTTATAATACAAATTAGAATATTTTTAGTATTAATATTATTAATTATTATAAAAATAATATTATTTATAACTCCAATAATAATAATATTTTTGCTATTAATACTATTAATTATACTAAAAAATAGATTAATAAAAAATACTATAAAAATCATATTATTTATAACACCAAATATAAAAATATTTTGGACATTAATAATATCAATTATACTAAAAAAATGTTATTAAGAGAACAAATAATAATAGTTTTGAGATAAACACTATTAATTAGACTAAAATAATAATAATATTTTTTTATATTAAGAAAAAAATATAATAATTCTTTTAATATTAATTATACAAAAAATATCAACAAAACAAACAATAAATTTTTTTATTATTAATACTCTAAAAATTAATTATACTAAAAAAATAATAAGAAAAATAATAATAATATTTTTAATATCAATACTTATAATTACATTAAAAGTAAAGGCAAGCCAACCACCATGTGGTGCTTGCCCTGCCTATAGCTAGGATCCATTTTATTTTGGATCTTACCTTGCCAGGTCCAAGGTTAACCTTTGATAATGTTTGTGAGTGTCCAAACCAAAGTACTACCCGACGCTTGGATTGCAGCCAAGTGCCATGAGGAGTTAGGGCTGTCTGCCCTCAAGAGGGAACCCAAGCGTCATGTGTCTCAACGTGATTTTTTTTATAGTAATAATAGTTTTTAAAATTTATCAATGATAATAATAATATATGTGCTCTTATAAATTTTAATGAAAATATTAAAAGTTTTATAATACAAATAATAATATTTTTAGTAGTAATAATATGAATTATTATAAAAATGATATTATTTATAACACTAAATATAATAATATTTTAGTGATTAATACTATTAATTATACTAAAAAATAATATTAAAAGAACAAATAATAATAGTTTTATTAATTCGACTAAAATAATAATAATATTTTTTTAATAATATTTTTACTAAAATAATAATAATATTTTCCATACCAATACTATCAATTATACCAAAAAAATATATTAAGAAAAAAATATAATAATTTTCTTAATATTAACTAAACAAAAAAAATATCAACAAAACAAACAATAATATTTTTACTAAAATAATAATAATATTTTTAATACTAATACTTGTAATTACACTAAAAATATAGGCAGCCCATGCGCCATATGGCACTTGAGTTGCACCCAAGAGTAAGCAAACGAAGTGCCAGGTGTCGTTGTGCTGTAAGTTTGGGGTGATGCTGCCCAAGTGCCAAGCCACGCTCATATCATCCTGGTTTGCCCCCAGCCGCAAGGTTAGGTAAATCAAGCACTAAGGGGCAACAACCCTAGTGGGCTTGCCTCCAGGTTGGAGCCCATGCCTTCCAGCCCAACTACACCCATGCCAAATAATACAGTCTATAATGAAAGCTCTTACAGTCTATAGTGAAAACACTCACAATGCATCCATAATGCAATCTATAGTGAATTCATTCACAGTGAACAATATATATATATATATAGCAGAGAGTCAAGATGAAAGAAGAGAAAGAAAGAATGATTATTCAACAAATGAAAAACTTAACATTTCCATATAGGTTATGTCCCTTTTATATATGATTAGAGAAGACGGTTATTTCCTTTAGTAACTTCTCTAATAATTTGGATTAGGCTCCTTCATCATGGATAGACCAAGCTTAACCTAATAACCAATATCTCTCACTCACCTATGAAGGACTAAATCTTTCTAACACATTATATTTCAAACTTGCATAAGAATTTCATACTTGATGAACAGATCGTGCGACCTGAAGCACACAGTAAAAGAAGCTCCAATACATAGACCTAATACAGGTCATATAAGAGACATCAACCTTATAATTAATTATTCCTTAAAGTATACTAATATACCCCAAGCATTTTTAGTTATATATAATTGGATATAATTTAATTCCTCAAGAATTTCATACTCAATCCATCCTTACAATTACAAATATTCTAAATCATATCAAATCTATTCAAGTGACATGATCGCGGTTGGTGAATACAAGTAAGAGGTGTAGAATTAAAATTATTTTTTTTCGCTCTCATATCAATCAAATTTAAATCAACTCGCTTTCCTAAGAGTATTCCTTTAAGTCGAATCATTTCATAATTATAGGATATACTCATAAAGTAGTGATCATTAATACATCACCTTATGATATAGTTAAAAATCACAAAAGGTAAGATTTTGAGATCTTAGATATGATCTTCAGGACTCACATAATAAAGAAGCAGGGATCCATTCTTTATTCCTATACTGGTCGTTAGCACATGTAGTATGAAATACATGTTATAGTGGAGCTTACTCTTTTCTTTTTTTGAAGACAAAAAATATATGTCATTGCTCTCCTTATTATTGGAAATACACTATATGAGTCTTAATCTTGTTGCTAAAAATATAGACTTCAAATAAAAAAATTTTATTTGCTCATTTTTCATTAATGGCAAATGAGTAATTTCATACTCAGTTTCAATCATAATAGATACATGAATGGCGGGAATTCATTCATGCTGATTCTTTTATTTAAGAACCTCATCTTAGTCCTAACCAAGGTTATTTTTTTAATAATCATTTTGAGTTAAAATTGCTCCAACTACACCCAAATCACTTATTGAGCATTAAAACTCAAATAGTCTCATCCCTACTCACATTACAAGTGTTAGAGGTGATTCCTCATGTGAATGAGTCAATCTAAGTCTATCGAAATACTTTAACAACTTGTATTATACGATACTCAACATAATCCATGAAACAAATAATGAATAAAAATATATTCTAATGGCATTTATTCAATACTCAATCATTGTAAGCTTTTGTATGATCTTTAAAACTAATCATATTACTAATTACATTCTACATAAGCCAAGGGATCTCATATATCTAATAAATACATCCCTTGCTATTAGTTTTATGAGTGGATCTACAACCATATAATTTGTAAAAATATGTTTCAAGATCACATCTTGTTCAGTAATTGCTTTTCTAATATAGTAATATCTCATCTTGATGTGTTTGGTCTTTCCATGGTATTTTAGATCTTTGGCCACAACTATTTGACATGACAAAAAAATTGATGTCTTCTCCCAAGTGCAGGAGTGTCGAAGTAATAAATAACCCGGAAAAACCATGGTCGAACTATAGAGAGGTCATTTGGACTTCTAGAACTTAAGATATGAGCTAAATACTAAATAGTGTCTAAGCTGTATGACAGATTCAGATTTTTTCATTGTTGCTACAATTTGAACTTGAAAACAGCCTCTTTAAAACTGGACCTCTATATGAAAGTTGTAAGCCTATGTCTTACCTTTTCATTCATATAAAGTAAACCTAAATTCAAAATCTACAACTTTAGATATGACCCAATTACCAAATAGTGTTCCAGTTTGGACTACACCAACATCTCTTTTCTAAGTTTGGCCCTCTTTTTGTCCTTTCAATTTCAAAACTTCAACTCATCAATCAATCCTTTCATTTATGTGATAGACCTGCATTTAGGATGAACATTTACCATAAATTAAAGGTATCTTATGGTATCAAACTTGTTATTATAAAACATGCTTTAGTTAAGGAGTTATTGATACTTTAAGTGTAAAATGATGATATAAAACCTTGATAAAAATACACTTTTAAGTACTAATCACATCCCTTAACCAGCTTATTACTAGTCCTTAATAATTAAAGCATTAAAATATAATTTTTTTTTACAAATTCCATGAAGTAAGGCATTCATCGTTCAACTTCTATTAATCTATCTAGATAAACAAACTCTCATTAAATTTATATATCTGCTCAATACCTCTTAAACAAGATATTAATAAACTTTTTTTGGTGCTCTATATTAACACATAGTTATGAGCTTTACTTGGAAGAAAACAAAATTTTTGTTCTAATGTTTAAGGTTAACTTTCTAAGGTTGAGATTATTATCTTTTTTTTTTTGTTTTTATATTAATATACATATAACTTAAAAACACAATGCATCTTTAACCCATAGAATGAGCTTTCGGCTAATGACTCCCAAACCAGTTGGTCTTAGGGCATTAGGTGTTAAGACACCCCTACGAGCTTAGTAACTCGGGTCGCAGATACTGATATGTAGAATCCTCTTAAGCTTTTCTCCTCAATCCATGTAACAAATGTTAGGCTAATAGATCCCATGTCAGTTGACTTTAGGATATTAGGTGTTAAAATACTCATTTAAACTTAATGGTTTAGGTTAAGGAGGCTATGAAACCAAACTTATCTATGTTTTTATTATCATTATTTTTTAGGATTTTGTTTTTGCAATTTATATACTATCTATTTTCCTTGGTTGTTACCTTTAACAAAAGAACATAAACAATGTAATAATCTAATATACAACACACAATCATATGTTAAAGTATGTGTGTGAAAATAACGGATTAAGAATACTTGTTAATTAAGTATATGAGCAAAATTAAGTGATAACAATGCGAGAGTTTGTAAACCTGAATATTTCAAGAAGTATTATAATAGACCTTGTTAAGAATGGTTACTAAGATGCGTCTCAAGAGTCACTTTAACAAAAGAACTCCTTTACTCTGCTTACTCTATCATCTTAGTAACAATAGTTTACAAATGGTTTATGAATTAGAAAATACAGTTAGTTTTTTTTTAATATCAACTACTACCCTCTCCCCCCAACCAAACATTGAAAAATGTTAACAAAGATACGTCTTTATAGTCAATAAAATTCCTCCTTACTCTACCATCTTAGTTAACCCAAGGCTACCTCCCTTATGCACCAAATAAATCTTTCTCTCAGCTAGTACCTGACCAAGATGATTTGCTGTATCTAAAAACTCTATTTTGTTCCCATGATTGGATCCACCGAAAACCTAAATATTTTTTATTTGATAACTTGAGGAACCTATCATTTCTACACACTTCTATATCTCTTGAATTTATGGGTTTAATAGAAATGAGGGGAAGAAAGAGAAGATTTTATAAATGAGAAATTGAAAATACAATCATACCACCTATATATAGGCCAGCTAGAGTCTCATATACTCTCTCTATTTATTTATTTATATTTTCTTTGAAAAAAATATATGTAGGTAGTTGTGATTGTGGCTCATACATTTCTTTAGTTTTACGTCCAAGAACAATTTAAACTCCCTCTATGGGTTAGGGATAAGCTTCCCATCTAGTTTTCTTAAAAACTAGCAAACATGGTTTTTTTAGTCAGATTCCCAAGACTATGTCGAGCATGTTCTTTATGAAAATGGGGTCATAAGTCATGAATTGCACGATATTTATCTCCATTGTGATGATATTTAAGAGTCAATAGAGGATTATATGAAGACTCTCTATATTTTGATAATTTTCACTGGTTTTACAGAATGCATGTGAGTCTTTGAACATGGTGGGCTAGTAAAATTCACTTTGTAAGAATTTTGTAGTCCTTTTTTTTAACGAGAAATAATCCCTACATGGCTTAGAGTGATAAAATTTAATGTCAATACTTACCTCATTATCGGTAATACATCTTTGAAATATTTGATCAGGACAATATTTGAATAAGTAAAGGTCATCCCAATAAAAATTTTGCATGTCATTCAAAAACTTTCTTTTATCTTGGTTATCCAAATAAGCTAGCAAAAATCCTGAAGCAAGAAAATTGATATTTTTAGCAAACCAAAGCATTGAACTAAGAGAAAATAAAGATTCAACAAGAAAGTAATCATTGATTGGTGTGATGTCGGATTGTGAATCTACTGTCAATTTTGACAAATGATCTGCGATAATATTTTTGATGCTTTTTTGATGCTTGATTTCTTCCTGTTTGAAAGTTTCAAATATTTCACAATCATGATTAACTTTTTTTTTATTTGGTCATGGCATGAGAAAATGAAAGTGCTGGTAAGAAATCAGCCTTTTCCTTGCAATATTCAGATTCAACCCTTTCTTTATCCTCAGAGATTGACTCGTCATCTTTCTCACAAGGTTCAAGAGTGGGTTTTTCAATAACCTTACCACTACGAAGAGTGATGACTGATTTGACTTGATCCATATGTTAACTTCTAGAACTACTTGCATTTGCATTGTATTGCCCCTTGGGATTTTGCTGTGGTTGAGATGAAAACTTGCCTTTCTCTTGAAAACTAAAAGAAGATGTGAATTTTACAAGAGTATCTTTAAAATCTTTTATGCTTTGAGCAAGTTGAGTGTTGATTGTCTCTTGCTTTTCAATGAATGCATACAAAGTTTCCTCAAAATTTCTTGTAGGAGGTGAAGCATGAGGAGGTACATATCCATGATAATTTTGGAAATTATGGTGTGCTTGAAACTGTGGTTGTTGTGAAGTTTATGCATTATTGTTATCATTATTTCAACTGAAATTTGGGTGATTTCTCCAACCAGGGTTGTATGTTTACAAATATGGGTTATGA
>NW_011499980.1:127314-127986 GCF_000495115.2 Populus euphratica
GAAGAGAAATGAAAGACATAAGCTTGATATTAATAAAAGCAAAACTTAAGCAATACAAAGTGAGAAAGCAAGAGTATGATCTTGATCTGGAAACCAAAATGCCTAAATACGTGGCAAATGCTTTCTTTTGTAGGCCAAATTTGAGAACTATTGATTTAATAACTAATTGATAAGTGGGTGGCCAACTCTTGACTTGATGACAATACTTATCTTCTCTTGTCTGAATAAAACATCATTGATAACGTCAGAATTTGAACTAGACTAACATATGAAAGTTCTAAGAAATTGTCTCAGCTTTTTAGGAAAAACATTTGAGGTCATTTGAACTTCTAGAACTTAAGATATGGGCTGAACACTGAACAATGTTAGGACTGGAGAACAGATTTAGACTTCTTCATTGTTGCTATAATTTAAACTTGAAAATGTAATAATCCAATGTGCAACCTACAATTATATGTTAAAGTGTGTGTATGAAAATTAAGGTTTAAGAATATATGTTAAATGAACATATGAGTATAATTAAGTGATAACAATGTGAGTGTTTGTAAACCTGAATATTTCAAGAAGTATTAATCATATGAGCAACCAAGGACTCGAACTTAAGACCATAGAGAAAGCAAACCCCTTGATCCCAAGTCCTTACCACTTGGCCACCACCTAGATGGTTATGTG
>NW_011499980.1:127996-166073 GCF_000495115.2 Populus euphratica
TACATGCTTTATGAAATAGAAAACACAGTTAGTTAATCTTTTTTTCAACTACTACCTTCTTCCCCCAACCAAAACGAGACATTATCCCCAATATTCTAAGGTAGAAAAATAGAGTATAGAAGACATCACCTGAAACACCGGACACTAACAAACCTGAAACACACTTAAACAAATATAAGAAACAATAAAACATAAATATTATCCTATTAATAAAACCAAAAAATACAAGTTTTTACAGACTAAGACTCAAATCGTAGTTGAAATAATTTGCTGATTCTAAAAACTCCTTTTCTTTCCCAGGACTAGATCCACCGAAAACACAAATATTTCTTATTCGATGACCTGAGGAACTTGCCATTTCTACACACTTCTGTATTTGTTGAATGTATGAGTTGAGTAGAAATGAAAGGAAGGAAGAGAGAGTTTTATAAATGAGAAATGAGAAAGGCAATCATAACACCTATATGTAGGCCAGCTAGAGTCTCACACACACTCTCTCTCTTTTTATTTATTTATTTATTTACTTTTTGAAAAAGCATGTGTATGTACAGGTAGTTGTGATTGTGGCTCACATCTTCCCTTGGTTTTACGTTGAAGAACGGCTTAAACACCCTCTATGGGTAGGGGATAGGCTTCCCATCCAATTTTCTTAAAAACTGGCAAACAGGGTCTTTTTTAGTCAGATTCCCAAGACTAAGTCGATCATGTTCTTTATGAAATAGTGGCCATAAATCATGAATTACACGATGCACATCTCCACTAGGATGCGTCTCAAGAGTGCATAGAAGATTATCTAAAGACTCCTTACTCAGGCCATCCTTAATGAATTGTATTTTATCTTCACGATTTATAGATACCATTCCCAAAGAACGACATTGTGTATTACAAGTCCATCTAGCACATCGATGACAGACTTCTAGTCGTTTTGCATGACGTTTCTTTGCAAAAGTGCTTTTACCTGTTCCAGGCATGTGTGAAATGAAGAAGTTAGAGGACTCACCTGATAATCGGACCTTTGCTTCAATCAACCAGCGAATATCTTCAGGAATTCCATTATTCATTAACAATCTCAATCTTGCACATCTAGCACGGTAAATTTTTGTAATCGCATTCTGAGGCAGAGCGGGAAAATACTTTTTCAATTTTTCAAGATTAGTGTCCATTTTCAAATGAGAATTAGAAGAGAGATTCAAAGAATTTCACAAATATATACACAGATATCAGTTATTGTGGGAAACTAAAAGAACCGACTTAAGTCACGGAGTACCGTTGTCCGCCATTTGACCGGGGTGAGAGAAACTTGCAAAAATCACTTAGAAAGAAACAAAAAAACAATGTGAGAAAAACAAAATAATCAACCTTTATCTACAAGATCATTCAAACCAGTTGATTCATTTTCACTAGGAAAATTATCAAAGTAAGCTTTCAAACGATGTTCATTTTCCTTAAAATCATTGTCATTCATTGAATTCTGAATATCACAGGCCTCATAAGGATTGTTCCATCTTGATATAATTAGTTTTTTTTTAATATCAATTACTACCCTCCCCCCAACTAAAACGAGATATTATCCTCAATGTCCCAAGGTAGATAAATAGAGTATAGAAGACATCACATGAAACACCGAACACTAACAAACCTAAAACACACTTAAATAAATATAAGAAAAAACAAAACATAAAATAATATACTATTAAGAAAACCAAAAGACACAAGGATTCACAAACAAAGGCTCAAATCCAATCTAAGCTTTTTACAGCTTTTCTTAGTTGACCAATTTATGTGACTCATGAAGGGGTTAATTGTAGGAGTGAAAGATTATAGTTGGTCAATCAATTATTTAGCAGTAGCAGCAGAGATTATGATTTGTAGTGCCGAAGATGTTAGAAATTCCTGTTCTACAACATGATCAAGAAAAGACAACAATTTGTCATAAAAACCATTAACTTTTAACAAATCTATGTGTTTATGGTGTATGTGTAGTTGGGCCTAAGAGGAAATATGAAAGATCTATTCAATATGCCCAAACCACTTGGTAAGGCAATGAAGGCATCAGCGTGTTTAAACATTGCATTCATTCGATCAAACATTATCGAGACCTATAGTTCCTCTTTAATTGTTTTTCCAATGATGTTCTCTTGTGTTAAATCTTTAGAGACAACCCTAATAACTTGACTACCTCCTAAAAATACAACTATTGACACTCCCCTCATTAACCCAAGGCTACCTCCCTTATACACCAAATAAATCTTTCTCTCAGCTAGTACCTGATCAAGATGATTTGCTGTATCTAAAAACTCTATTTTGTTCTCATGATTGGATCCACCGAAAACCTAAATATTTTTTATTTGATGACTTGAGGAACCTATCATTTCTACACACTTCTATATCTCTTGAATTTATGGGTTTAATAGAAATGAAGGGAAGAAAGAGAAGATTTTATAAATGAGAAATTAAAAATACAATCATACCACCTATATATAGGCCAGCTAGAGTCTCACATACTCTCTCTATTTATTTATTAATATTTTCTTTGAAAAAAAATATATACAGGTAGTTGTGATTATGGCTCATACATTTCTTTAGTTTTACGTCCAAGATCAGCTTAAACTCCCTCTATAGGTTATGGATAAGCTTCCCATCTAGTTTTCTTAAAAACTGGCAAACATGGTTTTTTTAGTCAGATTCCCAAGACTATGTCGAGCATGTTCTTCATGAAAATGGGGTCATAAGTCATGAATTGCACGATACTTATCTCCACTGTGTTGATACTTAAGAGTCAATAGAGGATTATATGAAGAATGCATGTGAGTCTTTGAACATAGTGGGTCTTTGAACATAGTGGGTTAGTAAAATTTTCACTGGTTTTACAGAATGCATGTGAGTCTTTGAACATAGTGGGTTAGTAAAATTCACTTTGTAAGAATTTTATAGTCCTTTTTTTAACGAGAAATAATCCCTACATGGCTTAGAGTGATAAAATTTAATGTCACTACTTACCTCATTATCAGTAATACATCTTTGAAATATTTGATCAGGACAATATTTGAATAAGTAAAGGTCATCCCAATAAAAATTTTGCATGTCATTCAAAAACTTTCTTTTATCTTGGTTATCCAAATAAGCTAGCAAAAATCCTGAAGCAAGAAAATTGATATTTTTAGCAAACCAAAGCATTGAACTAAGAGAAAATAAAGATTCAACAAGAAAGTAATCATTGATTGGTGTAATGTCGGATGTTAAATCTACTATCAATTTTGACAAATGATCCGCGATAATATTTTCGGTGCTTTTTTCATGCTTGATTTCTTCCTGTTTGAAAGTTTCAAATATTTCACAATCATGATTAACTTTTTTTTATTTGGTCATGGCATGAGAAAATGAAAGTACTGGTAAGAAATCAGTCTTTTCCTTGCAATATTCAGATTCAACCCCTTCTTTATCCTGAGAGATTGACTCATCATCTTTCTCACAAGGTTCAAGACTGGGTTTTTCAATAACCTTACCACTACGAAGAGTGATGACTGATTTGACTTGATCTATATGTTGACTTCTAGAAACTACTTGCATTTGCATTGTATTACCCCTTGGGATTTTGCTGTGGTTGAGATGAAAACTTGCCTTTCTCTTGAAAACTAAAAGAAGATGTGAATTTTACAAGAGTATCTTTAAAATCTTTTATGCTTTGAGCAAGTTGAGTGTTGATTGTCTCTTGCTTTTCAATAAATGCATATAAAGTTTCCTCAAAATTTCTTCTAGGAGGTGGAGCATAAGAAGGTGCATATCCATTAGAATTTTGGAAATTATGGCGTGCTTGAAATGGTGGTTGTGAAGTTTATGCATTATTGTTATCATTATTTCAACTGAAATTTAGGTGATTTTTCTAACTAGGGTTGCATGTTTGCGAGTATGGGTTATGATTGGGCCTTTGAAAATTGTTTAAAGTATGGACTTGTTCATGGAAACATTCCTTAAAAGAAGGTAAGGTTGAACAGTTATTGGTTGAGTGTTCATTAGTTTCATAAATTTGACACACAATGTCTTGAACAGATTTTAATTTATCACTCTTTTTTAATTCTAGTGCCTTGACTTTTCTAGCTAAAGATGCAAACTTGGCTTGGAGATCATGATCGTTTCTAAGATTGTGCATGCCTCTACTAGATGTATGAGATTGAGTTTTACTCGGTGCCTTATAAGTACTTGTGGTGTCCTAATTTTGAGCATTTTCAGCTAACAAGTCTAAGTACTCCATTGCTTTATTAGGGTCTTGATCTTTAAAAGTTCCATTACACATCAATTTTACTATTTGCCTATCTCTAAGTGTTAACCTTTCATAAAAAAAAGTGAAACTAATCTTTATATTTTAAAACCATGATGAGGGCAAGTATTAAGCAAGTCTTGATACTTATCCCAACATTGATAAAATGTTTCTTATGGTTTTTGAGTGAAAAAGGTCATTTATCTTTTGAAAGAGTTTGTTCTATAAGAAGAGAAAAGACTTTTTTAAAAACTATTGTTGCATTTCATTCCAAGCATGAATGAATTCTGTTCTTAAATTTTGTATCCATGTTTTAGCTTTATCTTTTAATGAAAAACAAAAAAATGTTAATCTAATAGTGTTCATGCTACAATTTGAGTCATTATACGTGTTGCAGACCTGCTCAAATTTCCTTGAATACAAGTATTGATTTTCTAAATCTAAGCTATAAAAAGAAGGTAAAAGTTGAATAATGTCTGGCTTAAAATTAAAATGAGATGCATCAGGGGGGAAAACTATGCATGAGGGTGCACTTGTTCTTATGGGATTCATATGATTTCTAAGTGTTTTAATACATTTATTCTCATTATAAAGCGATTGATTATCTTCTTCGACCATATTTTTTGAAAATAATGAGGATACCCTATCAAGTCTACCACTTAAAATATGTGACTACACTCTCATGGACATGTAGAAGTAGAATAAAAAGAAAAAGAAAATAAAAGATGAAAAAATAAAACAAATAAAACAAAGATACAAGAAAAGTGAAAAGAGAACATAAAAAAATGTTATAATTTGTACAAGAATTTACCTCCCGGCAACGGCGCCAAAAACTTGACATGACTAAAAGATTGGTGTCTTCTTCCAAGTGTAGGAGTGTCGAAGTAATAAATAACTCGGCAAAATGAGGGTTGAACCACATGGAATTAATTATATAAATTATAGATAACAATAACAACAACAACAACAACAATAACGATAATAATAATAGTAATAATAATAGTAATAGTAATAGTAATAGTAATAGTAATAGAAGTAGTAGTAGTAGTAGTAGTAATAAAATAATAATAATAATAATAATAAAGAAGTAAAGAAGAAGAAGAAGAAGTTGATGAGAACTTTGATATGAAAGATTAATGTAAGGATTAAACAATGATAATAACAAATATCAAGATTAGAGGATCCACTAATGGTAAGTCAAACAAGTATAGTATAAACTCTTATTATTCAATTGGAAACTAGATAGAAAGGAGGTTCTAATCAAATTATAAATTGTTAACATGATTACATTAGTTATCTTATTCAATTAATGTTAATACTTGTAAATGTTGTTAAACACGTATGATTATATAATCAAGTTCATTTCATAGCACAGATGTCGGTTATACCATACAGTATGGGCTATGAAAGTGCCAAGTATTTATTGTACCAATTGTTATACAACATAAATCTAGATTAACCATTTAACAAGTAAAGTATTAAAAGTGAACAAAATAACAACTATAAAGCATGTTAGTATCAAACATTAAGGTCCGTGTTGAGTTTATATTATACTTATTCTTACACCATTAATGAAACCTTTTCACCTTAACATAATAAACTTAGCTAAACATAATGAAAGAAAGAAACATAAATAAACAAAATAAGAACATAAATAAGATAAAAGTTAATTAAGTAAAGGAAAGGAAATGAAAGACATAAACTTGATATTAATAAAACCAAAACTTAAGCAATACAAAGTGAGAAAGCAAGAGTATGATCTTGATCTGGAAACCAAAATGCCTAAATACATGGAAAATGCTTTCTTTTATAGGCCAAATTTGAGAACTATTGATTTAATGACTAATTGATAAGTGGGTGGCCAACTCTTGACTTGATGACAATACTTATCTTCTCTTGTCTGAATAAAACATCATTGATAACGTCAGAATTTGAACTAGACTAACACATGAAAGTTCTAAGAAATTGTCTTAGCTTTTTAGGAAAAAAATTTGAGGTCATTTGAACTTCTAGAACTTAAGATATGGGCTGAACACTGAACAATGTTAGGACTGGAGAACAGATTTAGACTTCTTCATTGTTGCTATAATTTAAACTTGAAAATGTAATAATCCAATGTGCAACCTACAATTATATGTTAAAGTGTGTGTATGAAAATTAAGGTTTAAGAATATATGTTAAATGAATATATGAGTAGAATTAAGTGATAACAATGTGAGCGTTTGTAAACCTGAATATTTCAAGAAGTATTATAATAGACCTTGTTAAGAATGGTTACTAAGATGTGTCTCATGAGTCACTTTAACAAAAGAGATTCTTTACTCTTCTAGTAACAACAATTTTGTACATGCTTTATGAAATAGAAAACACAGTTAGTTAATCTTTTTTTCAACTACTACCTTCTTCCCCCAACCAAAACGAGACATTATCCCCAATATTCTAAGGTAGAAAAATAGAGTATAGAAGACATCACCTGAAACACCGGACACTAACAAACCTGAAACACACTTAAACAAATATAAGAAACAATAAAACATAAATATTATCCTATTAATAAAACCAAAAAATACAAGTTTTTACAGACTAAGACTCAAATCGTAGTTGAAATCGTAGTTGTAATTATGGCTTACATCTTCCATTGATTTTACATCCAAGAACGACTTAAACGCCCTCTATGGGTCGGGGATATTCATCCTATCCAGTTTTTTAAAAAACTGGCAAAAATGGTCTTTTTTAATCAGATTCCCAAGACTATGTCGAGCATGTTATTTATGGAATAGTGGCCATAAATCATGAATTGCACGATGCGCATCTCCACTAGAATGCGTCTTAAGAGTCAATAGAAGATTATCTAAAGACCCCTTACTCAGGCCATCCTTAATGAATACTATTTTATCTTCATGGTTTACAGATATCATTCCTAAAGAACGACATTGTGCATTGCAAGTCTATCTGGCACATCGATGGCAGACTTTCAGTCGTTTTGCATGATGTTTCTTTACAAAAGTGCTTTTACTTGTTCTAGGCATATGTGAAATGAAAGAATTGGAAGACTCACCTGATAATCGGACCTTTGCTTCAATTAACCAGCGAATCTCTTTAGGAATTTCATGGTTCATTAATAACCTCAATCTTGCACACCTAACTCAGTAAATTTTTGTAATTGTATTTTGAGGCAAAACGGGAAAATACTTTTTCAATTTTTCAAGAGTGATGTCTATTTTTTAAAATGAGAAGTGGAAAAGATATGTAAAGAGAAAAGAAAGAACAAGGAATTGAACAAATATTTATACAGATATCAGTTATCATAGGAAACTGAAAGAACCGACATAAATGTCATAGAGTACCGTTATCCGCTATTTAACTGGGGTGAGAGAGATTAGCAAACCAAGAGTTAAAAAAACAAAACACAAAAAAAATGTGAGAAAAAAAAATAATCAACCTTTATCTATAGGATCATTTAAACCATTAGATTCATTTTCACTGGGAAAATTATCAAAGTAAGCTTTCAAACGATGTTCATTTACCTTAAAAACATTATCATTATTTGGATTCTCAATATCAAAGGCCCTATAAGGATACACATATTTCTCAATAAATGGACCACCTCATCTTGATCTTAACTTTCTAGGGAATAAATGTAGTTGAGAATTATAAAACAAAACTTTTTGACCAGTATCAACTTTTTGATAATTTTCACAAGTTTTGCAGAATGTATGCGTGTCCTTGAACATGGTGGGCCAAAAAAATCTATTTTGAAAGATTTTTATAGCTGCCTTTTTTTGACGAGAAATAACTCCTACATGCTTTAAAATGACAAAGTTGAATGACACTACTTACCTCATTATCCGGAATGCATCTTTGAAATGTTTGATTAGGATAATATTTGCATAAGTTAGGGTCATCCCAATAAAAGTTTTGCACGTAGCTCAAAAATTTTCTTTTGTCTTCTATACTTTAGTGAGCTAGCAAAAATCCTGAAGCAAGAAATTTGAGATTTTTATCATACCAAGGTATTGAACTAAGAGAAAGTAAGGATTTATTAGAAAAGTAATCATCGATTGGTGTGATATTAAATATCAAATTTGTTGTCACTTTTGATAAAAAATCCGCATCAACATTTTTGGTGTGTTTTCCATCCGCGATTTCTTCCTTAGAATAAATCATTTACAAATCTTCAGATTCATCCAACTCATTTTTACTTAAAGTAGATTCAAGTCGATCATAAATTAATTTGTCAATATGATCTACTTCTTGTAAATCATTATCATCTCCAGGTTGCTTGCAAATGGTGAAAATATTTATCTCCAATGTCATGTTTCCAAATAATAGCTTCATTAGTCCATTCTGACAATTAATCAATATGTTAGAAGTTGCAAGAAACAAACATCCTAAAATAACAGGAAATGAATTACATGCTTCAATAGGTTGTGTGTCCAAAATAACAAAATCCAGAAGATAAATGAATTTATCAACATGTACCAACATATCCTCGACTATTCCTCTAGGCACTTTTACAGATCTATTGGCAAGTAAAAGAGTTACAAAAGTTGGTTTTAACTCACTTAGATTGAGACTTTAAAAAACTAAATATGGAAGTAAATTCACATTAGCTCCAACATCAAGTAAGGCTATTTTAATTTTATGTTCTTCAATAAAGCAAGAAATTGTAGGACAATTAGGATCTTTATATTTTAAAGCATTATTGTTCTGAAGAATGATACTTACTTGTTCGATTAAAAAAGCTTTCTTTTTCACATTCAGTTTCCTCTTCACAATACATAAATTTAGTATAGGAAGGAACATGTATAATAGCATCCAGAAAAGGTATATTGATCCTTACCTGTTTGAAAGTTTCAAAGATTTTAGAGTTGTGATTGACTTTTCTTTATTTGGTCATGGCATGAGAAAATAGAAATGCTGGTGGGGAATCAATCTTTTCTTTGCAATTTTCAAATTCAACCATTTCCTTACACTTAGAAATTGACTCATCATCTTTCTCACAAGATTCAAGAGTGGGTTTTTCAATAACCTTACCACTACAAAGAGTAGCGACTGATTTGACTTGATCCATGTGTTGGCTTCCGGAACTACTTGTATTTGCATCGTATTGCCCCTTGGAATTTTGTTGTGGTTAAGATAGAAACTTACCTTTCTCTTGAAAACTGAGAGCAAATGTCAATTTTGCAAGAGTATCTTTAAAATCCGTCATACTTTGAGCAAATTGAGTATTGATTGTCTCTTGCTTTTCAATAAATGCATGCAATGTTTTATGAAGATTTGTTCTAGGAGGTGGAGCATAAGAAAGTGCATATCCTTGAGAATTTTGGAAATTATAGTGTGTTTGAAATGGTGGTTGTGAAGTTTTTCCATTGTTATTATCACTCTTCCAACTAAAATTTAGGTGATTTCTCCAACTAGGATTGTATGTTTATGAGTGTGGGTTGTGGTTGGCCCTTAAAAATTGTTTAAAGCATGAGCTTATTCATGAAGACATTCCTTAAAAGAAGACAAGGTTGGATAATCATTGGTTGAGTGTTCATTTATTTCATATATTTGACATACAATGCTTTCAACATATTTTAATTGACTACTCTTTTTCAATTCTAGTGCCTCGACTTTTCTAGCTAAAGATGCAAACTTGACTTTGAGGTTATGATCTTCCCTAAAGTTGTACATACCTTCACTAAATGTATGAGGTTGAGTTTTACTCGATGCCTTATAAGTTCCCACGGTGTCTTAATTTTAAGCATTTTTAGCTAATAAGTTTAAGTACTCCATTGCTTTATCAAGGTCTTTATCTTTAAACCTTTCATTGCACATCAATTCAACCATTTGTCTATCTCTAAGTGTTAACCCTTTATAAAAATATGAAACCAATCTCCATGTTTCAAAACCGATGAGAGCAAGTATTAAGCAAGTCTCGATACCTATCCTAACATTGATAAAATGTTTCTTCTAGTTTTTAAGTGAAAGTGGTGATTTGTCTTTTGAAAGAGTTTGTTTTATGAGATGGAAAAAACTTCTTTAAAAACTGTTGTTGCATTTCATCTCAAGCATAAATGGATCCACGTCTTTAATTTTGTAGCCATGTTTTAGCTTTATCTTTTAATAAAAAAGAAAAAAGCTTTAATCTGATAGTGCTCATGCTACAATTTAAGTTATTATAGGTGTTACAAATCTCCTCAAATTCTCTTAAATGCAAGTACGGATTTTCCAAATTTAAGTCATGAAAAGAAGATAAAAGTTGAATAATGTTTGGCTTAAAATTAAAATGAGATGCATCAGGAGGAAAAACTATGTATAATGGTGTAGTTGTTCTTATGGGATTCATGTGGTCTCTAAGTGTTCTAACACGGTTATTCTCATTATGAAATGATTGATTATCTTCTTCAACCATATTTTTTGAAAATGATAAGGATACCCTACAAAGTCTACCACTTAATGTACGTGACCACACTCTCATGCAAGTGTAAGAATAGAATAAAAGGAAGAAGAAAACAAAAGAAGAAGAAACAAAAGAAAAGAAACAAAGTTATATACAAGAAAAGTGAAAAGAGAAAATAAAATAAATACTATAATTTATACAAGAACTTACCTCTCCGACTACGACACCAAAAACTTGACACGACTAAAAGATTGATATCTTCTCATAAATGCACGAGTGTTGAAATAATAAATAACCCGGCAAGACTGAGGTCGAACCACATGGAGGTTAATTGTATAAATTATAGATAATAATAATACAATAACAATAACAATAGTAACAATAATAGTAGTAGTAGTAGTAGTAGTAATAATAGTAGTAGTAGTAATAAAGAAGAAGAAGAAGAAGTTGATGAGAACTTTGAGATGAAAGATTAACGTAAGGATTAAATAATGATAACAACAAATGTCAAGGTTAGAGGATCCACTAATAGTATGTCAAGCAAGTATAGTATAAACTCTTATTATTCAATTGAAAACCACACACAAAGGAGGTTCCAATCAGATTATGAATTGTTAACATGATTACATTAGTTATCTTATTCAATTAATGCTAATACTTATAAATTTCATCAGGCATTCATAATTATAACTTATGTTAACAACAAATCAAGTTCCTTTCATAACTCAGGTGTTGGTTATACCATACAGTATGGGCTATGAAAGTGCTAATTTGAACTTAAAAATGACCTTTTTAAATCTTAGACTCCATATGAAAGTTGTAGGCCTATGTCTTACCTTTCTATCCATATAAAGTAGACCTAAATCCGAGATGTAAAACTCTAGATATGACCCAATTACCGAATAGTGTTCCGGTTTGGACTGCACCGACATCTCTTTTCTAAGTTTAGCCATTTCTTTGTCCTTTCAATTTCAGTTCTTAAACTCATCAATCAATATTTTTATTTATGTGATAAGCCTGTATTTAAAATGAACATTTACCATAAATTAAAGGTATCTTATATTATTAGATATGTTATTATAAAACATGATTTAGTTAAGGAGTTATTGATACTTCAAGTGCAAAATAATGATATAAAACCTTGATAAAAATGCACTTTTAAGTACTAATCACACATCCTCGATAAGTTCTTAAAGCTTTGATCTTGGTACTTAGTTTATTCTCTACCAAATTGGTGTATTGAATGAAGCAATCCAATTCTTCAGGCTTATGTGAGATCAAATAAATATGACCAAACCGTGTAAAATTATCTATAAATGTGATGAAATAATTTCATCTATGTCTTACTCTCATATTCATTGGGTCACAAATGTCTGAATGAATAAGCTGCAATGGACTACTAACTCTTTTAGCTTCGCCAAATAGTAATCTAGTTGCTTTTCCTGCTTTTCCAGCAAGGCAATGCTCATAAACGAGCAATTTCTTTTTGGTAAGTGATCCTAAAAGACCTGCTATTACTAATCTATGTAATCGATCTTACCTAATATGACCTAATCTAGCATGTCAAGTATGATATTACTATCATTAATAGTGCTGGAATTTTTAACAATATAAATTGAAGCATTATAATTAATAGATACATTAACGGTGTCTAACACCATAAAACCATTCAATATAAAACTAGAACCATAAAAAATATTGTCCAAATGTATTTTTATATAACAACCAATAAACACAATAGTAAAGCCTAATTGGAGTAAAGTGTTTTATCAAACTTCTGGAGCGTAGAGTATATTATAAAGATAAAGTGTGTGACCGCCCTGCAAATCTAGTTTGCAAGTATCAATCCCAAGTACAGTAGAAAAAGCATTATTCCTCATGTATATGCATCTAATTCCCTTTGGAGTTCAACAAAATTCCACAAAGACTGTTTGATCCCTTACTATATGGTCGGTTACTCTTAAGTCTACATTAAAAAAAGGAACAGATTCAACAAGTATTAAACAGCTGCTAACGTATAAGTTAGAGGGATGATTGTGGTTAAACATTACCTTTAGCTTAGTGCAATCACGAGCAAAGTGACTAGGTTTACCACAAGTGAAACAATTCATATTCTTGCCTTTCTTACCACCACGTTTCCCATGCTTGTTCTTATGTCTACTACTACTTGCTTTTATTCCTCTCTTGCCATATTTGAGACCTTTAGCCTTACCCCTTTCATATTTAGAACTATATGTTTCATACATCTTTGTCTCATATATAAAAACCTTATTTATAAGCTTTTTAGTATGAAGTCTACCTTCTTCAAGCTTAACATGATGAGCAATATCGTCAAATATCTTGATGTTGTTATTATGGGTAAGGTTAACGCACATGAGTTTCCAATTACTTGGCAAAGAGCGGATAACTACTTATACTTGTTGTTCATTAGTCATCTAATGCCCAATATCCCTTAATTCACTGATCATATTAGACATGACTGTAAGATGCTGCCTTATTATTTGATTTTGACACTTCCTATAACCATCAAATTTGAGGGTTAATTGACGAAGTCTAGTAGTGGAGGTTCCTCCATACTGAATCTTTACTGCATTCCAAACATTTTGAGATGAACGATACCTTTCAAAACGCAGCACTATATCATTTCTCATACTGCTTAACATCAAAATACGAGCTACACGATCCTTGCGTTTATAGGTATGATATGTTTTCATATCAAGCTTGTGTTGAGCAGTGATTAATGCTCAGGTTCAGCCATCGGTTGTATGATTGTTTCCAGCATTTATCGCTTTTCTAAGAGATACTCAATCTTACAATACTAAACATTATAATTCTTTTCACTTAGTTTGTCTTAATGGTTCAAATCAACAATAATACTCTTAGATGCAACTATATTAAATGTTATTGATAGCAATTAAAAATATTAGTATTAAGTACCATTTAATTGACATATTTTGCCACTCCATTCAAAATTAAACAAATAATAATCTAACACATACAATAAAAATAAAAAAAATATTAAACACTTAATCAATTTCTATTTGTACGACCTAATTATTATTGAAAATTTAAATGAGTGCAAAATTATAGTTATTAGTTTCAACTAACAACTCCCACTAATTTGGTTGCAGATATTATCATAAATATGCATATAATGTAATTAAACTTAAATTACATAAAATATTCAGTTCACAATTAAACAACCAATCATCTTTAAAAAAAAATACAATATTATTTTGCTCACAATTTTATGTTTAGAATTATTTTATATTTCAGGCATATAAGTAGGGTTTCCAATTACATCATCTACTTCATCAAAGTTATCTCCTCCAAGTTTATTCTGCTCAAACCATGAAATGAATTTAACAGCAGCTTCCAAACAACCTATGCTTCTTCCAGTGTGTCGTATACCCTTTTTGGCATGCTGATGCTCCCTCTCAAATAGCATTTCATTAGTTGAAATCTAAGGATTTTAGCCTATATTCCAATGATAGTTGCACCAATTTCCATTCCTCAGGTGGGAATTGAGAATGATTAACATTTGATGTTTCGTGTAAAATTCATAAACACCATATATAGCCTGTCTACTCATCTAATGATACATATAATCAATGTGCTCTTAAATTTTATGAACAAGATTAAAAGCATAACCCAACAAATGATATCAATGTTGATCGATTTGTTGTTGACTATCCATTATAATAAAATATTCCAAAAGTATATAAATATTATACTTAATATTGAATTAAAGTATGTATCATCATATATATTAAAAAAATATGTGGAAATTAAACAATTAATTTTAACAGTAAATAAATTAGCACTGTTATTTAATAATTTATATTAACAAAAAGTATTAATTGTCTTAATATTATTTTTAATATTAGTATATATTAATAATGTTAATATATATTAACTACTGAATTACCATTAAAATATATACATATATGTTAAAAGATATGTTAATATATATATTAACTGCCAAATTGTAGTTAATATATATGCATATATGTGTTTGTTTGATTTTTTTTAATTATCAAATGATGGTTAATTAACTGCTAAATGACTCCAATTGACTACCGTAATTGTAGTCAATTGGAAGTGGAAATGGAAACATTCACATCTTTATTTTCACCATTAATTTACACATGAATTGATAATAGAATTATATAATTGCTATGCAATAAGTCTTTTCTGATTAATTATAGCAAAGATAAATTCATAACTTATAAAATTTTGTAAATTTAAAATTCTTAATGAAAGTATTTTTTTAACACAAAATTTACTTCTATCGTTCATATAATAATAGATATATTGCATAAAAAATAATATTAAAGTCATAGATCTGATACCAATATAAATCAAAAGAAAAAACTTACTTGTGAGAATTTATTTTTCTATCTCTAGATTAATTATTTTATTGTCACTTTAATTACTAAAATCAAAGTGATATTCCACAATACACAATACGAACGTTTTTGTAAATCTTATCAAATTAATACAAATAGTCAAGATGAGAGAAGAAAAAAAAAAGAATGATTATTTAACAAATGAAAACCAAAAAATGATTATTTAACAAATGAAAACCTTAACCTTTATATATAGATTATATTCCTTTATATAGATTATATTATATATGATTGAAGAAAAATAGTAACTTAATTTGGTAATTTTTCTGATAACTTAAATTAAATCCATCTATTATCGACGGATTAAGACTAATCTAATAATCAAACTATAAAAAAACTGGAGAACTCAAACTTAAAACTATATAAAAAAATAAATCTTTTAATACTAAACTCTTACCAGTAACCCATTGCCTGATTTTAAACTTTGAGAAATTGATTGAAAATATAATTTATAGGAGAGGGATGCAATTGTAGTTATCCCTTAATGCAATTGTAGGTATCCATTAACTTTCTACTACCCGTCCCTAATCCTTTATATATGCTGCTCCCAACAAACAGTGACAAGCCGCCGAATTTAACACTCCCTCCCCACAAAAAAAATTCTACGAATCCCTCAAATTCCCCTTACTGTCGCGTCTCCGGCGAAATTCTCAGGTGGGTATCCTTCAAACCCTTTAAATTCAAATTAGTATGCAATAAATTCATGCAGCACGGGCTGTTTAAGCCTTTAATAGATAGGGGCTTATTGGTTGTTGCCTATGGTTGATTGTTATCTACATAAATTGGAAGATTTTTAGTTTAGTTTTAACGCACAAAGAAGTTTACTTCAACTTTTTTTTTTCTTTCCTTTTAATACGAGCAAATCATAAGATTTTGTCTTCCAAATGCAATTTGACTTAGGTCAATGATTCAAAACAATAGATTTTAATCAGGTAATATTTTTTTAATTTCAAATTGATATGCAGTAAAATCAATCAATTTGTCTTCGTTGGTTATTGGTTTTGGAAATTATTTGGCTTAATCGGAACAACAAAGCATGGATTTTAACAATTATTTTCTTCGTAGTCTCATTTATTGGATCGTAATAAGTAATTCTAATGTTTTTTTATTCATCAGGGCTGATGAGATAGAATGGAATCAAGGACTAGAAAGAGGTCATCGCTGAACAACAATGAAGACAAGATCAGCACGCTACCAAATGTACTTCTCCATCACATTTTATCTTTTGTGGACGCAGTACAAGTTGTTCAAACCTGTGTTTTGTCCAAAAGATGGATGAATGTGTGGAAATCTCATCCTTATCTCGACTTCAATTTTGAGACATTTTCATCCTTAATAAATTCAGATTATTATGAGGATGAGATGGTCAATTTCACTGATTTTGTCAATCAAGTTTTAGTACGTCGCAATAACTTTAAGGCTATTAAGATTTCCTTGGATTTATGTGATCATACTCGGTACAGTTTGGTAGAATCTTTGATATATTATGCAGTTAAACATCATGCGGAAGAGATATGTATAGATACTGCTTGTCGCGATGTGCCAATTGTGTTGCCTCGTTGTTTCTTTAACTGTGAATCATTGAGAAGCCTAAAATTGAGAATTGATGGTGGCATAGCTTTGCCAAAATCATTGGGGTTGCCGTCTTTGAAGACATTGCATCTTGGAGGGGCCCAGAATTTTGATGGGAAGATTTTCTCAAGTTGCCCGAATCTTGAAAATCTGAAAATTGAAGATATATGCTTAGACACGATTGAAAATTTCAATATTCACGCTCTTAATCTGAAAAGCTTGGAAATTTTGAATTGGAGATATAGTAGAATTAAGACTGAATGCAAAGTGATGCTATTTGCTCCAAAGCTTACCAGTTTCAAGTTTGATGGGAACACTCCTTTACTTTGGTCTGAAGTGAATCTTACCTCCTTAGATGATGTAAATGTAGTCTTGCATAGAGACCATTACAGGTATGACTATCGATTCTATGTAGATGAAGATGAATACATTTCAGGTGAAGATGAAACCAAGGGGGGGTTTTGTCTGGATCTTCTCAAGATGCTTCATCAGTTCTGCAGTGCAAAATCTTTGACACTATCCATGAATATCATCGAGGTGAGTATTTTAAAACATTTTATAATTTAAGAGATTGACTTGCAAAAGTCTGTGGTACAAGGCTGTGAAGTTCAGATGGCAAGTCATCATCAGAAAATCATGAATTTTGTCATGTTTGTGGCTCTAAAGATTTGTGCAGAAGGTTGTATTCTTAATTTGCATGTCTATCTTTTAGAAAATGATTTTCTTAGTGTGCATTTGTTTAAATGTGTCTTGTTAACCTTTCATAAAGTTCCTAGCACGCTAACAACTACTTCATTCCCTAGAGTGCCACTAATTTAGCTGAAAAATGCCTCTTTTTATGTCTTACATTGAAGAGTTGAAAGATATTCTCTTTAATGCAAGAAAGAGTTTTAGGATTTCATGTGATCCCTTGTTTGTGTGTTATCCCATGTGCGTTTGATAAGGACTCTTTAGGATTTGTGTCATATTCTTGCAATTCTGTAATCTTACCTACTAGGCAGTGTTCAATTCTGCAGGTGATGACGTAAGCTTTGTGAACTTTTGAGTTTGCTTTGTAATTAGGCAATGGTGCTGCTACTGATTGACCCTCAAAGTATAATGTTGAAATGTGACGTGTCCTTGAATAATTGAATTTTACATTCAATGCATCTTACGTTCTTAACCTCAAAGGCTCCCTCCTTCATGATGGAATGCTGGGCATAGATACAATAATCTGAGCATGTATCATTTAGTGTTATTTTTCTTTACAAGTTTACCACAAGATTGATTGGCTTGCACAGCGTTGAATATTTGATAAAACTGGATCTTCTTGTGCTGCAATTTTTGGTTCAGGTATTGTCGAGGTTCACTAACAAATTGTTAATTTTCTCATGTCTCTTTCAACCAGTGTTTCAAGTTAAAAGGACATGTTTGTTCTTGTTCATACGTATTTTACCCACCACTAAATTATTATTATTATTATTATTATTATTTTGTTAGCGATACCTAAAAGAATTTCCACAGTAGTTTCATTTGGTGAAATATCAAATCCTTCATATTTTTGTTCTGCTACTGATTTTTGTGGGGTAACAAGTCTGTTTATCATTAATAACTAATGGCTGACGAAACTGTTTTCTTCATCCATACCCAACTAATTTTTAACTGGTTATCATGATCATCTATGGACATCAGGTTTCATGATGAGATTGTTAGTCAATAACCTTGGATTTGTTGCTCAATGAATCACTAACATGTTAATTTCCTCGTTTTTCGCAAAGGTTTCTTTCTTAGTTGAACATCCTTTAATCTGGTTTTATTCTATATGAATTTTTCATGTTTCCAGGTTCTCTCCAAGGTTCCGGCTGCTCTAAATAAACATCCTTCTCCATTTTCTAATTTGAAGTATCTGAAGTTGAAAACCGACAACAAGGATGCCACTCTACCTGCCCATGTCTTGAATTACTTTCTTAGTAGCTCTTCTTTGCTGAAAGTATGCTTCTAATATTTTCCAAGGTAACCGAACAGCTCCTTCTACATTTGAAGTTACTGTTGATGCCTCTTAAACATTAACTGCTTCTGTTTCACGCTAACATGCCTTGTAATTTTTTAGGGCACAAACCCACAAAGCTCTGAAGCTATTTGAAGGCTATTCTTTCCATTACCATACGCATGTGAATGTCTTTCAAGTTCCTTTGAGGCTTGTAATCTTCATGCAAATCGAGGCTTGATCCTTGTAGCCTAGAGCAATACCATATACGTTGTTCTTTTTCCTGCAAACATTGCATGGTTAATCTAATATATGAGTAGCTCTGATTGAACTCAGCAGTTTGCCTGAAACTTGCTCAGAAAGAATCATGCATACAATGCCAGTTAATGCAAAATTTGCCTAAAAGATAAAAATGGAAATTGTCGGGTTATGCGATGATGCCCTTCTGGTGAATTGAATTTGTGACATTTTTTTTTAAATCCACATTAAAAAAGCTAAATGATGTGAATTTCACTGTAACTGCAGATGTAAATTACAATGGATTATAATAATGAAATTATCTTTTTACCTCTTAATGAGTTAAATTTAAGTCTTGGTTTAGGGGTATTTGAGTCTTTTAGCTAGCTTAATTGTCATTAGAAGATTGCTTGGGGTGTTAGTTGTTTTTTAAAAAAAGTTTTCTAACATAATTGAAATAATCTTACATTTAGAGTATTGACTAAGGGTTTTCTTGGTTTTTTTATAATATTTATAATAGTAAAAATATTTTTTATCCCTAAGATATAAAAATAATGGGCTGGTAGATAAAGGTATTTCAAGTTTTTTTAATTTTCATATACAAAAAAATAACACTTTTAATCTCAAAAAAGATTAAAAAAAAAAAAACTTTGTTTTTAGGGTTATTATGGTATTTTTATATAAGTATTTTATGTAATTAAAAGGACCATTTGGGTTTTAAGTATTTTTTTATTGTAGTTTTATATTTTTAATTGAAAAGCTGCTAGCATGTGTTTCATATACCTTGGCTAGTGGATAGTGACTGCATCATTAAAGAGATTTGTGAGACATTTTTTGATGGTTAAATTTGATTGTTTTTTATTTAACTAGATATGTAGTTGTGCTTTTTTCTATATGATATGATGTGTATAGTCATATAATTGTTATATTGTTGTTGCTAATGGATTATTTGTGATTTTTCTTTCTTTTCTATTTCATGATAACTAAAATGCATAATTGTTATCTTTTTGTTTGTCATACCTTATCTTTTTATCCTTTAGTGATTTAAATTTAAGTTTTTAGTTTATAAGTATTTGAGTATTTTCTTTTTGCTTGGTGGTTATTAGAAGATTGTTTGGGGGTGTATGTTTATTTTCTAATTTAACACAATTAAAGCACTCTTTTATCCCTAGAATCAATAAAATTCATACAGGTTGGCTAATAATTTTCTTGGATTTTTATAATAATTATAATAGTAAAAATATTTATTTGACTCTAAGATAAAAAAGGGATATGCTGTTAAAGAAGAATATTTCAAGTTTTTTTAATTTTTATAAGGATAGGCTGTTAGACAAGAATATTTCAAGTTTTTTTAATTTTTATGTGTAATAAAATAACACTTTTAGGCTTAGAAAAAAATTAAAAAAATAGATCTTATAAAAATATAACGTGTATCCCAAACCTAAACAACTTGAATTTAACACCATGCCACATCTACATGCTTTGAGCTTCAGAATTAATACCAGAGATTCAACAAGTTTTCCCAACCATACCAGGCCAAAGCGCCTAACTTCATCTGAAGGTGCCACAGAATTAATACTTGAGATCCAGCAAGTTTTAATGACGTGAATGCCATGACTAATCAACTCTGGTGTCATTACTTACACACCAAAAAATAAATTGATCGGAAATTATTCTACACAATGGGTGCAAGGCACATTTAGAAACATTATTGGCTCTTAATTTTAAGATTTTCTTAATGTTCCATCTCTGTCAGTGTAAGATCACTTACAAGTGCTTTCTGGCTTATTTTTCTCTCTTTTCTTCAACCTCAACACATTAGATTCACCTTCATATACCCTTCTTCATCGCATCCCACCTTTTCCATTCATTTAATTCCTACCACTAATGGTTGCCTTTTCATTTGCAGGGATTCTCCATCAATAGGATTGCACTTGCTTTTTGTGCGTGCAACAACATAATAACCTGTTCTCCAGCTACATTTACATGCCTCTTTTGACTGCTACAGCAAGAATTTACTTGGCTGTCTTGCAATGCACCTTTACTCTTTGTCATTGATGAGGCATCGTTTTGTTGTTTGTTTGCTGAATGCTTTTCTTTTGTAATGCTTTTTGTTGTTGCTAAATTCAAGAATACAGGTGTTGCCTAGCTTTTTAAGAATGATCAATCAAATAATACATTCTCTCAAATTATATAAGCTATTGTTCATATAATTTCTTTGCATTGGGAAACCTTTCCTCATACTTGGTGTTTCGGCTGCCTCCCGTATAGATATATCTAAGTAAAAAAGAATGATCAACATGCTTTTCATCTATAATTTTAAACTACTCGGGCATAAAAGCTTAAGTTATGACAAGCCTTTGCAAAAACTTTTCTCGTTGTGAGTTATTAACTATAACTAAAAGTGATAAATATTTTACCATAACATGAATATTATTCATTGTAAATTGTATTGATCGGTATTATAACATGAATATTATAAATTATGAGTGCTTTTATTGTGAACTGTATTATTGGTAGGGACATGTGGAGAGGCTACATCCTATAAGATCCAAGCGCTAGACTGGAGGGCTGCTGGGCACACCCATACACACACGTGGCGCTTGGGTTGCCTGCCTAGGAGCTGAGCACATCCCAACACACACATGGCGCTTGGGCTTTACCTTAGTGCTGGACACATCCCAACACACACGTGGCGCTTGGGCTCTTGCCTCAGTGTTAGACACACCCTAGCGCATACGTGGTATTTAGATTGTTGCATGTGGGTTGAGCATTTCCTTATCGCACACATGACGCTTGAGCCGCATGAGGTTGGGACAAGTGGTGCTTAAGTCATGGCTCCGGACTCAAGGGAAATGAGTCAATTGTCATGATTCATGATTAATGGGTCTAGTGTAAGGACTCAATTATTCAATGTTCATGGGTCCTAAGATTTTAAATATTATTATTTATTTTAAAAATACTATTATTTTTATTATAATTAATATTATTAATAAAATAATTAATAAATTTGAAAGAAAATATTATTATTTATATTATAAATTTTATGGCATTTTTTATAAAAATAAAAAGTGAGCCCGTGGCATAGTATTATTAAAAATATTCAACAATTCTAAGTATTAATATAAAAAATATTATAATTTTCATTGTCAATATTATTATTTTTCATAGAATATAAAGTATTCATCTTGCAGATATTATTATTTTTGTTATGATATTATTATTTTTATAATAATTCAAAGTTTTAATATAAAAAAAATATTATTATTCGTGTTTTAAATATTCTTGAAACTATAAATAATATTATTTGTGTTATGAATATTCTTGGAATTAAAAATAGTATTATTTGTGTTATGAATATTATTATTTTTAATATAATCAAAAGTATTAATATTAAAAATATTATTTTTTGTGTTATAAGTATTATTATTTATAATAATCAATATTATTAATAAAATAAGTACTAAATTAGGAAAAATTTATTCTTAATATGGAAAAACAACCAAAGATTTAATTTGAAAAGTAAAATTAAAAATTACTATTACTATTATTATTATTATTATTAAATTTTAAAAAAAATTATTATTATTATCGAAGAAAAACCACGTAGATATATATGGTGCTTGGGCTATGCCTAAGTGCTGGACACACCCTGCGCATACATGGCACTTGAGCAACTGCCTTTGGGTTGGGTACTTCTAACACACTCTATGCATATATGGCACTTGAGCAACTGCCTTTGGGTTGGGCACTCCCCAACACACATGTGGCACTTGGACTTTGGGTACTCCTAACACACTCTATGCATATATGGCACTTGAGCAACTGTTTTTAGGTAGGGCACTCCCCAACACACATGTGGCACCTGGACTTTTGTCTTTAGGTTGGGCACTCCCATCACACATATGGCACTTTGGCTGCATTGGGTTGGGGACAAGTGATGCTTAAGTTATGTCTCCAGACTCAAGAGGAAAAGGTCGGTTGATAGTACCCATGATCAATGGGTCTAGTGTAAAGACCTAATTCTATTGGGTTCTTCATTAAAACTCAATGTATATGTGTCTTAGGATTTTAAATATTATTTTTTTTAGAAACATTATTATTTTTATTATAATTAATATTATTAATAAAATAATTAATAAATTTAAAAGAAAATATTATTATTTATATTATAAAATTGAAAATATTTATTATAAAATTTTATGGCATTTTTTTAAAAATAAAAAGTGAGCCTACGACGTATTATTATTAAAAATATTTAACAATTCTAAGTATTAATATAAAAAATATTATAATTTGCATTTTCAATATTAGAATACAAAGTATTCATCTCAAAGATATTATTATTTTTGTTCAAATATTATTATTTTTATAAGAGATTAAAGTTTTAATATAAAAAATATTATTATTTATATTCTAAATATTCTTGGTATTAAAAATAGTATTATTTGGGTTATGAATATTATTATTTTTACTATAATCAAAAGTATTAATATTAAAAATATTAATTTTTTGTGTTATAAATATTATTATTTTTATAGTAATCAATATTATTAATAAAATAATTACTAAATTGAAAAAAAATTATTCTTAATATTGAAAACAACTAAACATTTGATTTTAAAGATAAAATTAAAAATTACTATTAATATTATTATTATTATCGAAAATAAACCATGCAGGGACACGTGACACTTGGCTCTTGTCTGGGGGTAGGCACACCTCCTGCATTTACATGGCGCTTGGGCTATGCCTCAATGCTAGACACACTCTGTGCACATGTGATGCTTGGTGCTGTCTGCCTGGTGGTTGAGTATACCTCTAGTGCACACGTGGTGCTTGGGCACGCCAAGATCCAACTATTATTGGACCCTGCATGCTATATAACCCAAAATAATCTTATCATTAGCTGTGAAAGGCCAAAAATAAACTTGGATCCAAATAGCCTTGGATCTCGTCATTGTTAAGATCTAATATTTTATGAAAATAAAAGGTGAGCCCACAATGTAGCACGGCTAACTAGTATATTTCTAATAATAATAACATGGTATAATTTTAGGGAATACATTTTCGGGAGGTGTTTCTTCATTTAATGTGTATATATATATGCCCTTGTGGTTGACAATGAATATATTAGATTTTACTAGAGTGATTGACAATGAATATATTAGATTTTACTAGAGGTGATATTTTGATAATTTTATGAGAACAAGTTTGTTCATTATAATTTTAAAAAAAATAATAAAGTCAATATAAAATTGTTTTTATTGATTTTATCCTATTATATGACATCATCTCTTAGATGATTTAAGTTTCAAATTCAATTGTGTTTGAGTTGAATCTAAATAATCAATTTACTAAACTTGATTTGGTTTTCTAGCTTAAAACATGATCTAACTCTTAAAAAATTATTAAGTTGTTATCATTTAATACATACCTAACTTGATGATGCTCAAATGCAAAATAACAAACTATTCAAGGATAAAAAAAAATAAAAATAAAGTGAAATAAAAAGATGATGCTATATTATATTGACTTAGGTCAAGAGCATGACTATTAATCTAATTTGGTTAGACCATTTAACCTTCTTTTTTTATTATCACATTTTATTTTTTTTATGGTAGAGTTTTTATTAGACTAAGGTGGGATGATATATGAAACAAAATTTAAAAATTATTGAATAATCAATTAAAAAATTAGAAAAAATCATGATACATATAACATATGTACTAGCTTACGAGGAAGCTTGTCGTATTGGAGAGGCATGTTTAACATTCCATGAGATCTAATGACTACCTTCTAAACATGTGTTTGGTATTGAATAAACAAAATTAAATTTAGTTTTATAAAAAATATTTTTAGTTAAGATTAATTTGATATTTATATATATTTGGTTAAAACTGTGATTGAAATTAAAGTTGAATATAAAATAATTTAATGAATTTGATTAAAAATATTTTTTAAATTGAGATTATAAAATAAGTAAAAAAAAATATAAATTAATATTGGAATTTTTAATTTAAATATCGTAAATTTAACTACTATTATTACATCATTAAATAAATAATACTTTATATTAAATATTTTTTATTGTTTCATTAATCTATTTATAATTTTATTATATATGAAATTCATTTGATAAGTATTATAGTTTTCATGATTTTTTAAATGTACAATAAAATTAGATAAAATATTATTAAAAATAATTATAATTTTCTTCTAATTTATGTAGTGTTATTGAATAATTTATAATTTTCTTTTAATTTATGTAGTGTTATTGAATAATATTAAATATTAGTTTTTTAAATAATATATAATTAAAAAATTAAATCTATTATTTTAGGTTAAATATATTTAAGTTTGGGCGTGGAGATGTTTTTAAAATAGTAAATTAATTCACCTTGTTTATTTTTTGAAGTGAACTGTAAAGAGGAATGTGATTGGTTTTAAAGTAAAATTGCCGTATTTTGAACTTAGAGAAATTGATTGAAAATATAATTTATTGGAGAGGTATGCATTTGTAGTTCCATTAACTTTCTACTACCCGTCCCTGATCGTTTATATACGCTCCAAACAGCGAGTGAAAAGCCGCCGACTTTAACACTTCCTCACCAAAACAAACAAATACGAATCCCTCAAATTCCCCTCAACTGTCGCGTCTCCGGCGAAATTCTCAGGTGGGTATCCTTAAAACCCTTTGAATTCAAATGGGTATGCAATAAATTCATTCAGCACATACTGTTTTAAGCCTGTAATAGATTGGGGTTTGTTGGTTGTTGCCTATGGATAGATAGATAGATGTGTCCATTGGTATCTACATAAACTGGAAGATTTTGAGTATAGTTTTAACACACAACGAAGTTTACTTTTTTTATTCCTTTTATTTCCACTCACTTTTAATCCAAGCAAAGCATAAGATTTTTTTCTTCTAAAAACAATTTGACATAGGTCATTGATTCAAAACAATAGATTTTAATCAGGTTTTTTTAACCCCGTAATCTCATTTGAATTCATTATCTAGAAAAAAATGACAAATTATATTATGACTGAAATAACATATGTTAATTTTTTAATATAATAGTAATATTGATCCTAGATTTTTTTTTTGAACGAAAAGATAGAAAAATACGAAGTTGTGTTTATGATATCCAAATTGTATACCCTTTTCTTTTCATTGTTTTCTCATGGAACTTTTTATATTAAATTTTGTTTATAAGGTGAATCAAAATTCTTAAAGATATACTTTGGCATGAAATGCTGTATTATTATAAATAACGTTTTGAGACATATGCTAACAATAAACTAGTCTCTGAAAATTAACAAATTCATTTTTAAGCCAATCAAGAGATTATATTGGCAGTATAATTAAGCTGGATAGTACAATTAGAAGAAAATTTAGTGTGATGGTTAATTTGAAATATCCACCATAGATAGGATACTGAACTGTAATTATAACTCTTTCTCAAATTTCGATGACTTCGTAACATTCCTTCCTTGTTTACTTTTTGTGTTGTGGAATTTGCAGTTCTCAATCAATAGGTATCTCCTTGTCTCTCCACATTAAAAATGGAAATAATCATACTGGAAACAGATAGACAACCTCAAAACAACGAAGAACCAACAGGGGAACCAAGGACTAGGAAGAGGTCATCACTGAACAACAATGAAGACAGGATCAGCACGCTACCAAATGTACTTCTCCATCACATTTTATCTTTTGTGGACGCAGTACAAGCTGTTCAAACCTGTGTTTTGTCCAAAAGATGGATGAATGTGTGGAAATCTCATCCCTATCTCGACTTCAATTTTGAGACATTTTCATCCTTGATCAATTCAGATTATTATGACGATGAGGTGAACAATTTCACTGACTTTATCTATCATGTTTTAGTACGTCGCAATAACCTTAAGGCTGTTAAGATTTCCTTAGATATACTTCGTGATACTCGATGTAGTTTGGTGGAATCGTTGATATATTATGCAGTTAAACATCACGTGGAAGAGATATCTATAAATACTGCTCATTGGGATATGCCAATTGTGTTGCCTCGTTGTTTCTTTGAATGTGAATCATTGAGGAGCCTAAAATTGAAAGTTGATGGTGGCATAGCTTTGCCAAAATCTTTGGGGTTACAGTCACTGAAGACATTGCATCTTGGTGGGGCTCGGAATTTTGATGGGAAGATTTTCTCAAGTTGCCCGAATCTTGAAAATCTGAAAATTGAAGATATATGCTTAGACACGATTGAAAATTTCAATATTCATGCTCTTAATCTGAAAAGCTTGGAAATTTTGAATTGGAGATATAGTAGAATTAAGACTGAATGCAAAGTGATGCTATTTGCTCCAAAGCTTACCAGTTTCAAGTTTGATGGGAACACTCCTTTATTTTGGTCTGAAGTGAATCTTACCTCCTTAGATGATGTAACTGTAGTGTTGCAGAGATACCACCACAGTCATAACTATCCATTCTATGAAGTTGAAGATGAATACATTTCAGAAGAAGATGAAATGGGGCTTGGTCTCAATCTCATCAAGATGCTTCATCAGTTCTGCATTGCAAAATCTTTGACATTATCCATGAATATCATTGAGGTGTGTTTCTTAAAACATTCTACCATTTAAGAGATTTATTTGTTAAAGTTTGTGGTACAAGGCTGCAAGTTCAGATGGCATGTAAACATTACAAATATTGTGAATCTTGCCATTTTTGTTGCTTTAAAGATTTATGCAGAAGGTTAAATTCTTAATTTGCATGACCATCTTTAAGAAAATGATTTTCTTTGTGTGCATTCATTTAGATTTGTCTTGCTGACCTTTCATAAAGTTCCTAGCATATTAACAACCACTTCATTCTCTAGAGTGCAGCCAATTTAGTTGACAAATGCCTCCTTTTATGTTTTATATTGAAGAGGCAACATATATTCCCTTTACTGCATGAAAGAATTTTAGGATTTCGTGTGCGGTCACTCGCTTGTGCTTTAGCCCATGTGTGTTTGATAACAACTCTTTAGGATTTGTGTGTCGGGGGGTTGAGGTAAGGAGGGGTTTGGTTCATATTCTTGCAACTCTGTAATCTTAACTATTAGTCAGGGTTAAATTCTGCATGTGATGACATAAGCTTTTTTGACATTGAATTTTTACTTTTCTAATACTATGAGTTTGCTCAGTAATTTGGCATTGGTGCTGCAACTGATTGACCCTCCAAGTGTAATGTTGAAATGTGACATGTCCTTGAATAATTGAATTTTACATTCCATGCATCTTTTATAGCTATCTTTTCCTTACAAGTTTACAGCTACTGGCTTTGATTGATTGGCTTGCACAACTTTGATATTTGATAAAACTGGATTTTCAAATGCTGCAATTTTTGGTTTCAAGTATTGTGGAGTGTCACTTACAGATTATTAATTTTCTGTATGTATCGCTTTCAAGTGGTGTTACAAGTTAAAAGAATGTGTTTGTTCTCATTGCACACATATTTTACCCATGACTAAATTATTTTTGTTTTGTTGGAGATAGCTAAAAGAATTTATACAGTAGTTTAATTTGGTGAAATATCAAATCCTTTATATTCTTGTTCTGCTGCGGACTTTCATGCGAGAACATGTCTGTACATCATTAATAACTAACGGACTGACTGAGTCAACATGTAAAGACAACTTTTTCTTTAGCTATATCCAACTACTGTTTAACTGGTTATCATGATCATCTATCGACGTTCAGGTTTCATGATGAGATTTTTATTTTATAATAACCTTGCATTTGTTGCTCACTGATAACTAAATTGCTAATTTCATTGTTTTTCTCTAAGGTTTCTTTCTTAGTTAGCATCCTTTGATCTGGTTTCATTTTATATGAAATTTCCGTGTTTCCAGATTCTCTCTGAGGTTCCGGCTGCTCTAGATAAACATCCTTCGCCATTTTCTAGTTTGAAGTATCTGAAGTTGAAAACCGACCACAAGGATGTCACTCTACCTGCCCATGTCTTGAATTACTTTCTTAGAAGCTCTTCTTTTCTGAAAGTAAGGTTCTAATATTTTCCAAGGTAATCGAACAGCTCCTTCTACATTAAAAGTTACTGTTGATGCCTCTTAAATAATATCCGCTTCACTTTCCATCTCTAACATGCCTTGTAATTTCATAGGCACAAACCCACGAAGCTGTGAAGCTATTTGAAGGCAGTTCTTTCCATTACCGAATGCATGTGAATGTCTTTCAAGTGCCTAGGTACTCCTTTGGGGCTTGTAATCTTCAATTTAATCGATCGTGGCTTGATACTTATGGCATACAGCAATACCATATCAGATGTTCCTTTTCCTGCTAACATTGCGTAGCTAATCCAATATATCTAGTAACTCTGATTGAACTTAGCTGTGTAGCTATGATTGAACTCAGAAGTTTGCCTGAAAATTGCTCAGAGAGAACCATGCATTCGATGCCAATTAATGCAAAATTTTCCCAGCAGGTAAAAAGGAAATTGTTGGGTGATGCGTTGATGTCGTTCTTGCATATGAATTTTTAACTGTGTTTACATTGACTAATTGAGAACACTAGTTTACTACTAAACAAGAAAAATAAGGCTAAAACTGATGGATAGCGGTTAAATTAACCAGGAGTTGTTATCGATTAGGGGACAATAAGAGGTTGCGTAAACTTGAAACTCACTATATCAATATAAAATGGTAATTTAATTACTAGGAAAGATGGGTAAGTTTTACTAAAAACCTGATTGATTAAAATACATTAGCATATCCGGTAGGATCATATTTAATATTGTTTCATTAGTCAATATTGATGCAATTTTACAAACAAATTGGTGAAAACAAAGCCATTATGATTAACCGATAATCAGCACAATTCATAGATAGAGGCCAATTATATAGCTATAAAGAATCTGACATCAAATTGCCAGCTCTAGGGCTAATTGAGCGGTCTCAACTACACAGGGCTAATTGAGCGGTCTCAACTACACATACTATGCTATAGTTCTTCATCGTTCCTCATCGTCTAATTCCTTTAAGCACAAAGAGATGCACATGGACGAACTCATTGTACTCTCAAGCATCTTATATCTTTGCTGCCATTCCTGATATATTTACCTTCACAGGCTTGTAATGGACACGACGGACGATGCTATTACACTTTCAGCACAATATCACATGTATCCATTTTTATAGCTCATGCCAAATATATAGCTCAACAACCTTCCTAAAAGGTAACCAATCACATGCCTAGAAATACGATGCTTTACAGGTTACCTTCAATGTCACCATCCTATACCTCTAGGACAAGTTGAGCAACAAGCAAGGGGACAAATATAAAGGGTTGAGCTAACCCAACATCTAGAAGAGATGATCATTAAAAACCAATTTATTTTGCTTGCTTGAATTCTTTAGATAATCTTTATCTTTACTCTTTAGTGGTTACTTTTTTAAATCATAAATGAGTTTTTTCAATGCAAAAGTTGTGGTTCTTTGAAGAAGAACAAACATGGGTTTTTTTAGTAAAGGAGAAAAAGAGAGAGAGATTGTGTGGTTATGGTTTCTAGAACTTTTTTCCAACAAAAATAATATTAGTAATAAAGGATTACAATCTTATGGGAAAGATTTTTGTTGTTAATGTTAGTTTCAACATAGTATTTTTATATTATTGTTTTATATGATATTTGCAATTCTACGCTTCTTAAGATAATTTTTTATAACCACTAATTAAAAGCTATAAAATTAACCATCTCACTTCATAACCAACAACACAACCTCCTTTCTATCCACTCCAATCAAAACCTCTTGATCTCTCTCACCTGGTATATATAATAACCTTTAATCATTGTTCTCTCCATCCAAAACACACCATCAACTATGTCATTTTTTTATTTTCCCCGAGCCAAATAGATTGGTAGTTATATAACCCAACAATCCTGAAAACTTATCTCCATCATAAAATCGAAGTATTGATCCATCAATACGCAAAAACTAGGTTGAAAATACCATCCCTTGTTTAACTAAAATCAAACCAAAATTCTAGTAAATTTCTACCTACAATCAAGTAAAAAATCCTAGACTCATGACAATTCCTGTCTTTGCCATTTTAACCATAAAATCCAACATAAAAGCACCTAAAAAATAAAAAAAAAATAGTATCAAAACAGGAGATTCATATGTTGTGCACCTCACACACCTATCAATAGGGTAATGCATGATTCCCATGCATTCACATTACTTGAATGATTTTTAATTATGTTCTAAGTTCAAAATCACCTTTTCCCCTTCCTTTTATTACTTAAGATTGTTTGTACATGTTTTTCATGATATATTGAAGTATTGGAGTTTGCATCATTGTATGGCAACTTTGGGATATAAAGCCATGACAAATTTATTTTCTAAGGTGCGATAAGGTTATACTCAACAATCCACATTGAGATTGGAATAGGATTGTCTAAGGTATAATTGTTTAAATTCAGTGTGAACTTACACACACACACACACATATACACACACGCTCAGTGTGAACTTACACACACACACACATATACACACACATGCACGTTCAGTTGTGGTGGAGTTTATGCTCGAACAAAGGTTTTCAATTATTTTTTTTAAAATAAATGGTAGGATTATTTTTATATTAAGAAAGTTTTTATTTTTAGTTTTGGTTTGGATGTGTATTAATTATTTTCTTTATCAAATAATTAACTTGGTGATGGTAAGATTTTTATATGCATCTTGTCCCTCAGATGTTTGAAACAACAATAATTTATTTTTTTCGTGATTGTTTGTATGTATGTTGATTGATTTTTTTTAATCCAAGAATTAACCTAGGGATAACACAATCCTTAAACATGTCATGTTTATTGAAAGTTGAAAGATACTAGATAAGTTTGATACACCACTTTGTTTTTTTTTTTTAAAAAAAATATATATCACTTTTGTTTTCTGTGAATATCGATCTATAAATTGAAAGGTGTCTCAAGAAATATCATTTTCACGTTCAGTTGTGGTGGAGTTTATGCTCGAACAAAGGTTTTCAATTATTTTTTTTTAAATAAATGGTAGGATTATTTTTATATTAAGAAAGTTTTTATTTTTAGTTTTGGTTTGGATGTGTATTAATTATTTTCTTTATCAAATAATTAACTTGGTGATGGTAAGATTTTTATATGCATCTTGTCCCTCAGATGTTTGAAACAACAATAATTTATTTTTTTCGTGATTGTTTGTATGTATGTTGATTGATTTTTTTTAATCCAAGAATTAACCTAGGGATAACACAATCCTTAAACATGTCATGTTTATTGAAAGTTGAAAGATACTAGATAAGTTTGATACACCACTTTGTTTTTTTTTTTTAAAAAAAATATATATCACTTTTGTTTTCTGTGAATATCGATCTATAAATTGAAAGGTGTCTCAAGAAATATCATTTTAATACACTTTATTAGTAATCTAATAAACTGTTATTATATTGATAGAGTCATCTTCAGGATGTCAACATTTGATTTCATAAAAAAATAATAATTATAATAAACATTTGGTTAATATTCTTTTGAAACTTGGTTTGTAAATATAATTTAGATGTTTATACTTGTTGTTTATTAAATTTTAATTTTGAATATGTGTGGATGTTTGTTTAATTATTTTCTAGATCATAACTTTTATGTGATGAGTGAATTTGAATTGTATTGATATGACCTCACGTAGACCGATTTAGAATGAGTGGTGGCTTTTGGATCTATTTTGAGTATAATTGAAGAAAACAAGCTTGAAACCTAATTTATCATTTATCATTCACTATTCTCTCAAATCTAATGTCTATATTTTAAAACCGAGGAATATACCATGTTGTCAAAATTTGATCCAATATCACTTCTTCTGGTCTTCGTAGTATTTTATCCTTAGTATCAAGTGCATAGATATCAGTTTAAAAAAATTATTAGCATGTAAGCACAATATGTATCTTTTTATCATTAAAAATAAACATGAATCAACTTATCTTAAGTATGATATATAAAGTGATTATTATCTTTTTCATTAAATAACCAATCATTTACTTAGAATATTTGAAAGACCCATTAGTGCTCTTAATTACTATGAAACTATATAAATTTGATTAAACTCCTATCAATCCTCTCAACTCACCAAGAGTTTCTGAACTTTTTTCCAAGCTAGGTGGCCTTATATATATTTCAAAGAATTTATATGAAAAGAAGTATGGGACATCAATACCAAAAAATATCTAGAAAATTGAAAACAAACAAAAAAGAGAAAGAGAGAAAGAAGAAAGAGATTATAGAGATATACAGAAAAAAGAAGATAAAAACATATTAGAAAATAAAGAAAAAAAAAGACCTTGAACAACATTGTCATCCATGACAACCACACTATTCTTCATCATCAATTAATCTATACCAAAATCTTTTGAAATGCATTGATAAAATGCAACAATTCACATCTCTTTCTCTTTCTTTTTCTCTTTCATAATAAAAGATCCTACATCAACTACAACATTTATCTTTGTTTATCTTTATTTTTATAAGCATACCCCTATCAATTTAGGCAACCATAATAAAAAGTACAACCTATAATTTTATCTTTTAAAAGTAAACACAAAACAATTTATCATAGGGATGATGCATAGGTTGATTTATTTTTTATTTGAATAATCAGCTTTATATTATAAAATCCTGAGAAAGCTATTTAGAGGTTTCCTAGCTACCTAGGTGCATTTCTTTATCCCATTTTATCTTTTTTTCTTTTAGCTCACTAAAACGTCCCTATAATAACAATTATGAGGTTATTTTAAAAAAAAATTAAAAAACATAAATTGATATTAATAATTTTTTATTATTATTATACAAATTGCACGAGCATTCTATACCCTATAGATTTTTTCTTTGACATTTCAATTATAGAACTTTATTTATTTTTTGTATTTAAATCCCCATTTATTGAGATAAGAGATAGAAAGTTGCTAGAAAAGGGATATGGGAGAGAAATATCTTGAGTGCCCAAAGTTTGACCATATATAACTCTAATTTAATGTCTATAAATTTATTTAAAAAAAAACTCAATGAATATAGCTTTTACCTTTAATAATGTTAGAAAAAATAGATCAAAACTAAAAAATATTAATGATTTAATTTGATTTTGAGTTTTCTTGTCTATTAAAATATATTTTATGATTGGAAGAGATCTATATGATATTTTTTTTTATCCATGTTTTGGAGTAAAAAAAATTGAAATTTTAAATTTTGGGATTCAAAAGGTTATATTTTGATTTTTCAACCACCTTTAATAATTGTAAATAAACAATGCATCATTTTTTATCTATAAATAAATTATAGTATGGGCTCTTAAGCCCATGCTTCTATAGGCCATCCTTTCATGCCTAAGTATGTCTAGACTTGATTATTTAGTCCTTTTTATTTTAAAAAATATTTATATTAAAATAAATTATATTTAGATAAATAATTATAATAATATTTAAAAAATTATTTAATTATGCTATGCTTTTTAAATAATAGTTTTATCTTTTTATTGTTATATATATTATTTTTAATTGTTTATATTCTTTCTTATAATTAATTATTCTTTCTTTTTTATAATATCTCATACAAATAATCAAAATATCTTTTTTCATAATTTAAAATTACTTCATAGATTATAGATTATGGTAAGTTTTTATTTTAAAAACCATGGTACCAACATCTACCAAAATTGAAAAGAAATAAATGAATAATAAAAAGAGAGTTTTGGATAAATAATATTTTTTCCCACTAAATTTAAATCATTTGAGTTTTAATGGATGTTTGTTTTTATTGCTTTAAGTTTTATTCAAATAACCATCCTATTAATAAAACAAATTATAGTTCCATAAAAATTAAAAAAAAATACACATAAATAAAATAATTAATAGAAGGAATATATTTTTACTCCTAGAATTTAATTCATTATAAAGTTTGAAAATGGTTTTTAAAATGACCGAAGAAATATTTATTTATGAATATTCACTAATACTCATGCACCATCTAATGGTAATAAAAAACAAGTTCATCCCTTGGTTGCTCATATGATGGCCACTGGAGGCTTACATGGTCGTTAACTTCAGGGCCCGTGGGATTAGTCGTGGTGCGCGCAAGCTGGCCCGGACACCCACGTTAATCTAAAAAAAAAAAAACAAGTCCATCGAATAAATCATATGAGAAGAGAAACAAGTCATTCATTCTAAAATATTCATTTTCATATGATTTAAACAAAGGTATTTATTTTGAAATATCCATTATTTAATGATTTTTTTCTTTTAATACAGATGATTTAGAGTTATGGATTCCACATCCAATCAACACTAATATTATTTAAAATCTCATTTAGGATTTGATATTTTAAAATTGTGCATGGAGGGTTTATACTTAAAAATGAACACCACCTCTTCTAAAAGTTTAAATTAATAAGTTAAAAATATATTTTATATACTGTATAAGCAACTTTTTTTCAATTAATTAGAATGAGGGATATATATGATCAGCCAACAAGAACGATAGTAGCTAGTTTAACTTCAAGCTTTTATTTCAGTTAATCACCATGCGTATAAAGTATAAACCTGTTTTTGGCATCAAAAGGTTTTTAAAAAAAAGTTAATCACCATGCAGGAAGGGTAAATTATTTTCATAAAAAAGTAGAAAACAACATGTTTTTGGCATCAAAAGTTTTTTTTTTTATTCTTCGTGTATCTAGACATAATTGTGTCAAGTAAAAAGTCCTTTGTTATATGAACTTTTGCCAAAAACCTCACAAATTAAAACCAACTTCTTTATTTATGTATATCCTTTTTGATGTAAGAAATATGTTTTTTTTATTAATAGCATGAAATTTTTAATAAACTTAATATGATTTGAAAAGGAGGATTTGATTTATAAGAAATTACGAGAAAAAATATTTATTTAAGAGAATTGTTAAGGATAATCATCATCATCAATCAAAGGATGATGAAGTTAAGATTAAAAAGAGTGAAAGGAAAAAAATAATTAAAACATTTGGTCTTAATTTTTTAACATATTTATTAGAAAATTAACCTCAAACCTAATCCAAGACAATGTCATGTCTTGAAGCTTTTTATTGGAAAAATATAGTCAATAATAAAATTGAATTCATTATGAATAATCATACATGAGAACTAATAGATCTTCCTTCCAAAAATAAACTATTAGGTCATATGTGGATTTTTAAAAGAAAAATAAAAGTCAATGACACTATTGACAAATTTAAAGTTAAATGAAAGTTGATGGCATTATTGACAAGTATAAAAGCTAGACTTGTAGTTAAAGGTTTTAGACGATAATAAGGTTTGGAATATTTTGACAAATATTCATTTACTTAAAGAATAACTTCCATAAAAATATTAATAGTTATTATAGCTATTAACAAGATTGGAATATATCAAATGGATGCAAAAACAACTTTCTTAAATAGTTACCTTAAAAAGAAGATTTACATGGAATAACTCAATGAGTTTGTTGTTAAGGGAAGAAAAAAAAAAGTTTGTAAGCTTGTCAAACAATGACATCATTATATAGTTTGAAATAAGTATCTAAATAATGATATAAAAAGTTTGATAAGGTTATGTTGTCAAATGAGTTCAAAATCAACAATTTGATAACTGTGTTTATATAAAAAAACACAAATGAAAGTTATATCATTTTATGTCTCTATGTGGATTGCATACTAATTTTGGACAAAAATGATTACATGATCAAGTCTACTAAGAAAATATTAACTAACAAATTTGACATGAAAGACTTAGATGTTACAGAAGTCATACTAAAAATATAAATTTCTAGGACATCTAATGGATTAGTATTATCCTCAATCTCATTATATTGCAAAAATTCTTGATAAGTTTTCTAAAGGTAACAACAACATTATCAAAACATCAATTGATAAAAGTATACATCTGTCTAATAATAGAGGTATAGAAATAAATCAAATGAAATATTCTCAAATAATTAAAAGTCTAATGTACATTATAAATTGTACAAGGCTTCATAATGCTTACTAAGAAGATTTACAAATAATCCAAGTATGGATTATTGTAAGACAATAAAAAAGGTACTTAAATATTTGAGATGCACTTTATAATATGATTTACACTATATTGATTACCTAATAGTTCTAGAAAGATATAATGATGCTAATTGGATATCCACATTACGAATTTGAAATCCACAAATAGATATGTCTTCACAATTTATAGAGTAGTTGAGTCCTAAAAATTCCCTAAACAAACGAGTATCACTAGATTCATGATGGAATTAGAGTTTATTGCTCTTGATAAAACTGAAGAGGAAGCCGAATGGATTCAAAATTTCTTTAAGGATATTTCATATTAGTTAAAATCAATGTTAGTTATTTGTATCCATTGTGATAATCAATCAACAATTAGAAGGGCACAAAGTAACAGATTAATAGGAAGTCTATACATCATAGACAAAATACTATTAAACATTTTCTCTTCAATAAAATTATTTTCTTTGACTATATAAAGTCGAAGAAAAATATTGTGGATCCATTAACTAAAGATTTTTTGAGAGAGTTTGTGTATAACTCATCAAAAGGAATGGGTTTAAAGCTTTTAAAATATAAAAAAGTATAATGACGATAACTATACCTAATTGATTGAAGATCCTAAGTCATACAAAATTCTTGGTAGCACTAAAAAAATATTATTTTCTACTTATTTCTATGATGAAATAAGTGTTAGTTGCATCGTGATAAAGGAAAAGCTGAGTTCTTAATGATTTTTATATATTAGTGCATCAAATGAAGTATAATAGTAAGAATTTTGATAAATATTGAACTCTTCGAAACACTCATGTATCTAAAAGTTATTCAGGGCCAAAAGAAATATAATAATGAAAAGAAAAGGAAATCTCTAGATAAAGAACTATATAAGTTGTCTTAGTTTACATAAAAGGCCACATAGGGCAAGACATCGTGTTTAATATTGAACTTAGTAAATTCGATAGTATTTCACTAAGAAAGACTTAAAGCTAAAAACTATATATCTTGACGTAGTGACATGACTAAAAGATTGATGTCTTCTCCTAAGTGCAGTAGTGTCGAAGTAATAAATAACCAGGCAAGACCGGGGTCGAACCACAAGGAGGTTAATTGTACAAATTATAAATAGTAATACAATAATAATAACAATAACAACAACAACAACAATAATAGTAATAACAACAACAACAA
>NW_011499980.1:169473-169703 GCF_000495115.2 Populus euphratica
AAACTGAATATGGAAGTAAATTCACACTAGCACTGAGATCAAGTAAGGCTCTTTTAATTTTCTGCTCTCCAATAAAGCAAGAAATTATAGGACAACCAGGGTCTTTATATTTTAAAGTATTATTGTTCTAAAGAATAACACTTACTTGTTTGGCTAGAAGGGCTTTATTTTCCACATTCAGTTTCCTCTTCACAGTGTATAGATCTTTCAAAAATTTAGCATAAGAAGGA
>NW_011499980.1:173212-183361 GCF_000495115.2 Populus euphratica
AGTTATTGATACTTCAAGTGCAAAATGATGATATAAAACCTTGATAAAAATACACTTTTAAGTATCAATCACGTAGTGATATGTAAAATCAATATTTCTCAATAAATCGTTGAGTGGTTTTAAAAACAGTGAGCAATTTTTGTTCATGTGGAGGATTATTGGAAATTTATTCAAATAACATGATTTAAACAAATTATAGGTGAATAAAAAATTAATCCCAAAGAATCCTTGACTTTCTTGCTAAAAATAACCTTGGTTTTTCTTGTTTTTATTATTGCTATATGGTGGTTAATCAAAGGTTGATGATGGTGGGAATTAATTTTTATTAACTCTTCAACCTTTTTAGTTTTCAAAATTCACTATAAAAAAAATGAAGAAAAAGTTTCTAACTTAAAGTTTTGAGTTTTTAACATATTCTTCCTCACCTCATATTTTAATGTTTTTTTCCTCACTTTAAACTTTGATTTTCCACCCTAATCTGAAGTTTAGGTTCATCTTACTGAGATATATTTGAGTTTCATATTCTTTCATTCAAATATTTTGTTTAAGTATGCATCTAAACTAAGATGGTATTGTTGAAATCTTGGAAGAGATGTTATAAACATCCTAACGAGGAATAAAGCTTTAAGGACATAATTCAACCTTGACAACATCAAATGTTTTATCACTTTAAAATGCTTGAACAAGTAAATACTTTTTTTTTTAATTTAAATATAGATATATTTTCATTACTAGTATGTTTGTTAGAGTTTTGAATTAATGTTGATTGCAAGTAAGGTTGTTTAAAAATAACCAAAAAAACATTAACTAATAAAACAAACCAAGAAAAGAAACCAAATTAACCAATTAGAAAATTAAAAGAACTTTCAGTTCAATTCAGTTTTGATTTTAAAAGTATGAAACTAATTGAATTGGATTGATTTAGTTTAAAGTTGAACCCTCAAAGCAAACCCAAGTATGAAAAACTAATTTTTCTGTGAAACTCTATTCCCCTAATTTTCTTTCCTCATGCAACCACCCTACCCTTCCCTCTTTATCTTTATTGTAATAGACTTAACAATACGATTTGATCAATGCTAAAAGATCCTAACATATGCTTTTAATTTGAGGTTTTCTTTTTTTTATGAATTCTACCAAAATTTCAATAAAGTTTTGTTTGTATTTAGAACCTTTTCAATTCAAGGTTTACATTTATAGTTTGATGACTTTACTTAGCTTTCTCTAAAAATCCCTCCCGTCCTTTTTCTCTTTTCAATTCAAGGTTTACATTTATAGTTTGATGACTTTACTTAGCTTTCTCTAAAACTCCCTCCCTCCCTTTTTCTCTTTTCCTCTTATCTTTTAGTCAAGGGTAGTTGGTCATTTATAATTTTGCATGCTTTAATATGTTTTTTCTTTGATTATCCTTATTGTTAATATCAAATTATCCCTTTGCTTTTTCAAACTTTATCCAAATATTTGGTTTTCTATTTTTTCCACGTTAAAATATCAATTTTAACCTAATCAAACTAGTTCGGTTTGAATAGGTTTTTGATTTGATCCAAGTTATTTTTTTAAAAAATTATTATTTCTAATTTAGTTGATTTTTTATATCCAAACTAAACCGAACCAAGTCATAAACACTCTAGTTGCAAATTTAATTATATGGTTAAATTGTTTTTATTATATTTATGTTGAAAGCATGTTTTCATAAATTATATTTTTATATGCTTATAGTTTTAAATATGAATTAATTCTAGGTTTTTGCTGGATATTTTTTATTTAATGTGATAAAAACTAAATATATTTGCTCATTAATATAATATATATCTATAAACTTTGATTTACAGTAAAATACCATGAAGTTTTAGTTTATAGTTTGTAGTTTAAAGTTATAGCTATAATTGTAACGTAACGTAAGTGTAATGTATTATTAATTTAGAAGAAAGAATTGCACATTTTGAGTAACAGTTATTAAAGTAGCCCAAACAGGCACGAAGCCCAACTCACTGCCTTCCACAGCACGCCTGCATCTCCAGCCCCTTACTCTCCCAAGTCTTTAAGGACGGACAGCACTTCGCTGCTCTAAACCCATCGAGGAAGCGAGCTAACGAACACACAGTGAGAAAGATAAAAAGATGGCAAGGAGGCGGCTATTATTGATGTTAAAACCTTTTGATGTTTACCAATTTGGCCAATCAAATGGTGGCTCTTCCATCACCAATTCTCAGGTAACAACCATATGTACATTACAGTAGTAACACCACCACTTTTACTCTCTCTATTTTTTTTTACAGAATATTCAGAGCTCACTCACTATTCATGGTTTCTTCACTTCAACCCTCTTAAATATTAGCCATTTCTTTTTGGGTTCTTCTCCCTTGTCTCATTTTCATTTTTCTTTTCTGTTATAACATTTGGCTTAACCTTGATGAAGATACTCTGTTTGATAAAATGTCAAAGTTGATATTAGCGTTTTTTGGATTGTATTATTTTCATTGAGTTTGACATTTACTGCTCTTATTTAGCTATTATATCTGTAATAGTAGATGACTATAAATCAAAATACTTAATTTTTATGTTTCAATGGAAGAATTCTGTTCATTCTCAAATTTGATGGCAGCTTGCTAGAAATTTTGTTGGTCAAGGAATGTTTGAAGGAACCATTTGATCTAAATTCTCAGCCTCTTTTTTTTGGTCATTTTCTGTTTTTACTAATCATGTAAAGGTTTCTTCGATGTTTCTTCCTTAATTTTGTGTTGGAATTATTGCAGGCTTTTCGTTATCTAGATAACAGGCGTAAGGTTCACAAGGATGCTGTAAACTTCTGTCAGGATATTTTACGAAAGAAATCAAATATTGATTGGGAACCCATCTTACGTACAAATTTGTCACAACCAATTCGGAATTTTGATTTGGTTGTTACTGTTGGTGGTGATGGAACTCTTTTACAAGCAAGTCATTTCTTGGATGATTCAACTCCGGTTCTGGGAGTGAACTCAGATCCCACACAAGTCAAAGAGGTTAGTTTATTTGTCAGGCTGAGCTTAGAATTGTGTTCATTATGTCTGCAAGGATTTATTTAGATTCTCTTCTTTTTTCCCTTGATGTTAAGGTGTGTTCTGGATGTTCAATTACAGTATGCTCTTTGGTGTAGGTGGAGAAATTCAGTAATGAATTTGATGCTACTAGAAGCACTGGCTACCTGTGTGCAGCAACTGTCCAGAGTTTTGAACAAGTAAGAAATACCAACGGGGGTTAACGAATGGAAATTAAAGAAGCAGGCATAGACAATAAATGTGACTCTGATAATGTATAGGCTGTGATTATAAGTTTTGGGTATTGATTAAAGGACAACTTAGTAGCCATGTAATGTCCAGTTAAATACTAGCATTTGTGCTAACATGGATTGATCACTAGGCAATCCTGATCACTAGGCAATCCAGAAAGTGTATCCAAGACCTGAAACCTAACTTAATTTTACTAAACCATTTTTAAAAGAAGCATCCTGACTGGATTGCTAGTCATTAGAAGGCTTTCTCCTTGGAGAAGAGATTTAAACACACTTTCATCTTATAATTTGTAATCTTGAGATGGTTGTACTCTCATTTGAGTTTATGTGCCTGTACTGTTATCATTTTTTTATAGCATGTATTTTCTGGAATGGTGTCATCTGTTCTTATAATATGTATTACCTAAATTAGCAGAAATCACCAAATTCTTTTCATAGTAAGTAATTTCCTTTGTTCATCAATCATGTTGATTTTTCTCAGGTGCTAGATGATATCCTAGCTGGTCAGAAAGTCCCTTCTAATCTGTCGAGAATATCATTAAGTGTAAATTCACAACCGCTGTCTACTTATGCCCTCAATGACGTATTGATTGCAGACCCTTGCCCTGCGACAGTTTCACGTTTCTCATTCATGTAAAGATCTGGCATTGAGCATGCTTTGATTACAGCATAGTATGTTGATACGACCTATGTTGAACCTTTGTTCTTGTTGTCAGGATTCAGAGGGGTGGTGAATCGTGTGGCCCATTAGTGAACTGCCGATCAAGTGGTCTCAGAGTCTCAACTGCTGCTGGATCAACAGCTGCAATGCTCTCGGCAGGTGGATTTGTGATGCCTGTTTTATCCGAGGACCTTCAATATATGGTGAGAGAACCCATTTCACCTGGAGCTGCAATCAGGTTAATGCACGGGATAATTAAATCCGATCAGTCCATGAAGGCCTCATGGTTTTCCAAGAAGGGAGTAATATATATTGATGGTTCTCATGTTTTCCACTCTATCCAGCATGGGGATACCATTGAAATGTCTTCCAAGGCCCCGGGCTTGAAAGTTTTTTTGCCTCAAGATTAACACAGAGGACATGTGAACAGGGAGTGTAAATACCTGAAAGGACAGAAATTTTGCATGCATGATAGAGGTCTTGTAATTTTGTAGGGAAATTATATTTCTCTTATTGAGAAGTCAAAAACGCAGGATCTCCATTTTCCCTTGTGAACCCAAGCTTGTGCCGGCCCAGAGAATCAACTGTGGGAAAATTGTAACTCAAGGCCCTTGTATCAAGCAAGATGCTGTTCTCTGTTTTAAATCATGTACTCTAAATAACGACAATGAAGTGAAATTGCTTGAAAAATAGAAAAGAAATGGCATTGAAATACGTTTTTATTGACCAATTAGAATTGACTCTTAAGATTTGTAACTGCCTAAATGGTCCAGCCGTTCTTTCATAGCAGACAGGCACAAAAGTTGCAATTGGATCGAGAAATCCAGGCTCCGGAGGAAAATGCTAATATCATTTCAGTATTTCCTAGTAGAACCTGAATCCTCTGTTAAACTGGTCAGAGAAAGCAGAGGATGCTACTGTTACAAGAGCCACGCAAGAGCATCAAGAGTTGCCGAGGTTCAAACACGTGTGCCCCTTTTAAGCTAGCGCTTTGACAACTTCTATGTACCCTTTTTAATTATATCAAACAAGAAATCCAACAGTATAATTGCTATTTCCATGTATCTGTTGGCATGGAAGCCAAAATCTACGCTTGCATGATATCAGGATTACAGTTTCTTGTTTGTGCCACGTCATCATTCTTCTCCTTCCCTTTTTTTTTTCTTTGTTTTCTGGAAGACAGGAAAAGGAAAGGGAAGACAGAAAAAGCTTCTCAGGACTGTTCTGAAACCAAGCAGTCCGGCGAGTGCAGGTAAGCTGCACGCCTTGCCTTGTAGCCTACAGCCTGAAAAAGAAAATATAAAAGATAAATTAATCAGAAATATCAAATATCTAGCAATTTGAATCAAAATACAAAGATTGGGCTACGCTACTGCGAAGTCTGGTTAATGAACAGTCCACCACTTACGTGAACATCTGAGGGCGGCTACGTGAAAGTTGAGGGCGCTTTATCGGGGATAGTATCAAGTTCCTTAGCGTCATTGAGGGGTTGCCAGATCCAGCTCCAAAGGAAGGGACAGCACCAATTCTTCTATTTCCAACATCAACTGGCATGGCTGCCTGGTTTGCTGGTGAGCCACCACGGATTTCAAAGGGACCAGAATTCGAGCTGTTTTGTCTTGCCGGCCATATATCCTCCCGAGGCCCTGGAGTTGAGGGAGTGAAAACCGTCCAATCTGCATAAATTAAGTCAACTAATTTTGGAGATGCTTAACCAAAATGCATTATTAAAAGCTATAGCGTGACAATGACAAAGCAAACATTTCCATTGTTGCAAGCTTAACAAGGACTTTAATAATCAAGAAACATTTTAAGGCACCACAAGGAGCCTATGCTGTCCTATTGCCATTATAAAATGAAAATGATTACCTTTACGGATAGGGTCTCTGTTATCCATCATGGTAGCTGCAGGGTTTGAGAACAAATCAGGCTCATTTCTTGAAAAGAAATTGTTTGCTGGTTGGATGGCTGATCTTTTATTTGACTCGTACTCGCTCCTCAACTGATCATACATTTCATCAAGTTTCCTCTTCTGCCTAGTATAGAAAGTACCAGTGTTTATTACGATCCAGGCTTGCATCATAAGCTGATAAAGTAATTGAAGGCTTTGGACAATATATAAACTGACCTGGCTTTCTCAGAAAATTTCTCCTGGAGCTCTTGTTTATCCTTTGACAAGCTCTCAATCTCTTGTTCCATCATATGGCACCTTTTGGCCATTTTCTGATATGCAGCGTGCAGCTGCTCCAGTTTTTCCGTGAACTTTTCTTGCATGGACTCACATTTTTGCCGGCACTGAGCTACAATTCTATTCATCTTGTATTGCATCTCAAGTTCCCTTTGCCCAGTAAAAAACATCACGCTTCTGTATGCACTTTTCATCACTGGGGTCATTTAAGGAAGATGCAAGGATTAAAAGGCTGTTTTTGCACGTTTCCCAGTGAATGCTAAGAACCATTCTGCTATTCAGTGTGGTAATTCTCCCAAATGAAATAGAAGAATTATGAGTACCACCAAATAGTCTTATCATTTCAAATTTTCTACTTGCATTCAAACTAGTAGTTGATGGATTTGAGGAAAAATTGTATTAACTTAAAAAGGATACATATCTGTGGAGATATTCCAGCCATGGCCATCTGCAAGAAATTCATTATGAATAAAAGGAAAAAGGCAACCAGTAAAATAAGAAATAGCAATGTCTTGACCAAATAATGATGCATGTTTAGATTTCACTTTAATAATATGTAATAGAAGAAGCAAGATATTCGTAATATTCTAAGCTAAGTCCTTTCTTACACTTATCCATTCATCATTTGGATTGATCTCCACAGGTTTCATAAGGCTGTAAAGAGGAAACCAAAATTGAAAGTAAAATCAGAATACCATGAGCAAGAAACATGAGTAAAGATTACGCATATCATTAGTTCATATTAGAGGTGTTCATATTAGAGGTGTTCAATAAAATTGACAGATATAGCTGTAAATACTGAAAAATATATTGAATTTTTTAGTCCCAGTAAATTCTTTAAAATCATAAGAGCTTCATATATTAAATTCAAGGAAAAGTCAAATAAATTCTATTTGTTAAGGAACAATTCCAAGCCACAACAAGCATTTCAAGGAATAAGCATTTCCATAAAGCACTCACCTCTTAGAGAGCACTTGATCACAGATTGGACAGGCTGCATCATTATTAAGGATCTTGTTTGCATCTTAATGACCGAGAACCCTCAGTTTGGTGCTGAGACAAAAAGTCCGCGCAGACCCAAAATTTGCATGAAAACCAGTGCCTGTTTATTCTGTTAAGGGACAATATGCGAAAGCAACGGTAATCCAGAAAGCATAGAACTAAAAAAGCTTAATCATAATCTGATCTTGGATACATAAGAGGTGACCACAAGTAGTAGAAACAGCACGCCCTTCCAATTCTCGCCAGCATGAATTGCATCTCATTTTCACCTTCTCTATAAAACTTTTATCCAAATATTATCCACTCATCTGAACCTAATAAAAGGAGTTTCATAGCATTAGCATTAGCTACAACATCACATGCAGACACATAGATTCAAACTAATCTACATCACTATTACATGCAGCCACATGGTTTTAAAAATTCAAGTTTTGGATGACACTGGCGAAAATCATCAGCTGTAAATACTGAAAATATTGAATTTTTTAGTCCCTGTAAATTCTTTAAAATCATAGAGCTTCATATTTTGTCAAATAAAGAGTGATATTGATCATACACAGAAAAATAGAACACTGAGTCTCAAAAGAAAAAAGAGTGCAAATATTTATATTTTTTTACAAAAGTATTCTTCATAAGATAAAACACTCCCTTATCACAATCTCAAAAGAATTGCTAAAATTTTGTGAAATATACAGCTGCAAAGTGTCAAATCCTCATCACTGAGTATCACATCACACAGATTTTCTAGAGTCTAAATATTGATCAAGGTAGTGGTTACTCAGTGATCAAGAAAAATTAGTCAAGGTCATGAAAATGACCGAGAACCCTCAGTTTGGTGCTGAGACAAAAAGTCCGCGCAGACCCAAAATTTGCATGAAAACCACCAATTTTTTCGAGTTCAAAAAAAGAAGTCTTATTATTCAAATTCCTGAAACTCCTTTCCGATTCTCAAATTTTCTCGGCGTCCAAACGGAAAACGAGAAAAAAGATGACGCGCAAACAAACGGAATTGAATTGATATGTTTTCCTGAAAATTACACTCCTTAGCGTTCTCCTTAATGAAAATCACAAATCAACGACTGAAATCGTAAAGAAACTAGAGATTACAAACATAAATAAATTATATGGAGATCTAAAACGCGAGCAAAGTGACCATCGAAATTGCAAAGCAGCAGCAATTGCTATTGATAAATCAAATTTATACGTTTATTCGGAAACAGTGAAATGTTATTTGAAGAGACACGAATCCCTAACCTGAAAGAGTTCTGGCTGGAAACGTTTCTTCTCTTCTCTTCTTGGCTTGTGGTGTGGGGGTTTTGAAGGAGAGAAATGGCGGCAAGTCGATTTTCTTTTTATTTATTTCAAATTATCACACTTCTCTCTCGTTGCTCTCTCTCTCAAGCAAGGAATTTATTATTTGACGCTTCTCCTTTATTTCAAAACGGTGTCGTTCTTCATGTAACTCTTTTAATTTTTTAACATTAAATAGTGTTAAAAAACCTAAATGAAAAAAAAAAAGAAATTTATTGTTCTGTTTTTTCTCCTAAATAAATTTGGTTTTTTTATATATATAATTTATGTATAGAAAAAAGTACATAGTGGTGCAAAAAGTTAAGACAGAGATTACAGAATATCTAAATTATGATTTTTTCTATGGTATTGAAACAATAAATTCAGGACCAATATCTAATTAACATATAATTGTCCTATATCAGGTCAACCTACCTATTATAACAGGTTAATGTTATTAGCTTAAATCATGGTAGAAATGATAGAAAACTTTGAATAATTAATTTAACAATTTACATGACTAACTTTTTAATTTAAAAATGGTAATTCATTTCTTTCAATTTAAAGGATTTATAGCTTTTTTAAATAGGTTTCAATTTACAAAAAATTAAAATTATGGAACCATCCATAAATCATATAATAAACTATAAGGATGGTTTACATAACCAAAATAAAAAAAATAAATTTTTTTTAGCGCAAATAGGTTTTTACATTTTGTTTTCAAAAGTTAACTATAAGGATGGTTTATATAACCAAACACACGACGTACAAAAAATAAAAAGCAGCGGCACTAGCCTGGAAGATGATTCCCTCTTCTTGACTGCTGCCATTATTGATCTAGTCCACAAAGCAAGTTAATTAACTAAGCTGGTGGTGATGGATCATGGAATAAAATATTTGCGCTATTAGTTAAAAGCATTATCAAGACTTACCTTCTCACACTGCCCTGAGTAGCTAGTATCGTCTTCCACCATTTCTGGGAGCATTCTCCCTTCTAAGCCTTTTACCATATTGATGGGCACTGTCTTCAACCATTTTCACAAACCATGCAGCTTTTCTTGCTCTAAATACAACATATCCTATAGAGACTCCAAAGACAAATCCACATCCATAACCCATTGCTACAGCTTGCCATCCAAATCCCTCTTCAAACATTGAATCTTCTTTCTCGAAGTTTGACGGAGGCGGTTGTTGCCCCTCGTCTTTGTTGCATTTTACTTGCAAGGGAAACCCACATAATCCCACGTTCCCTTCGAATGAACCTTTTTCAAATGTATTGAACTGCTTACCTAGAGGTATGGGTCCCTCAAGTTGGTTATACGAAAGGTTCAGGACTTGAAGAAATGTTAAAGCTACCAGTTCCTGAGGAATCCTTCCAGCAAGCAGATTTGAAGAGAGATCCAACGACTCCAGATTAGTTAAATTCCCCAATGACGGCTGGATACCACCAATGAGGCTGTTGTGAGAAAGGTTGAGCTGTTTCAGAGATTTAAGCTTCCCGAGGGACTCTGGAATCTTTCCCGTGAATTTATTGCAGGATAAATCAAGTGTCGTGAGCGCAATTTGAATTTTAGGAAACACAGTCTTCGAACCTTTCCATGCCAATTGCACAGAAAAAACATAAGTAGTAGATACATTTTTTGTCCTCATGTAATCCATATCCTGATCAATGCTCATCATGGCTTTGAAGTTGTTGAAATACTCTGTTGGCAAAGGACCACTCAGGCTGTTGTTGGA
>NW_011499980.1:183546-192102 GCF_000495115.2 Populus euphratica
ATAAAACTATTGTTTCCAAGATGCAAGTACTTGAGTTGCTTAAGTTTTCGCAATGAGAAAGGGAATTGACCACCGAACTGGTTACCTGCAAGGCCCAACTCAATGAGTTGAGTGAGGTTACCAAGTAGATCCAGGTTCGAGCCAACAAAATTGCACCCACTAAGATACATCTTCTCCACGGACTTCAGATGACTGATCGAATCTGGTTCCAAATGAATTGAGATCCGCGTATATGACAGATCCAAATGCGAAAGAGCATTGCTCAAATTGTATGGCGGAAAAGAGCCAGTAAGTTCTTCGTTGCTCCATAAATCGAGCCACTGAAGGTTTGATCGGCGAAATAAATTATCAGGGAGTTCCCCTTTCAATCCACAACGCCATAGTTGGAGAGTTGACAAAGAAGAAGACAAGTTCATCAAGGAACTGGGTACCACCAAAGACATGTTCACTCCACCCAAGTAGAGTTCGCTCAGCTGGGTAAGGTTCTGAGCAAGCTTGTTGAAAGAAATCGGTTCTAGCATCAGCTCCTCAGAGTTGGAAGAGAGATCAAGTGACACCAATCTGGATAAATGGGAGATTTTTGGGGGAACTTGGCCTGCAAAATTCGATGAATTTAGATTTAAATGCGTCAAACGCAAGAACTGACCAAAGGAAGATGAAATGACAGAGCGATTGAAGTCATTGCGATAGAGATCAAGCTTCTGAAGATGATGAAGGGAGAAGAGAGTGCTGTTAGAATGGAGGGTGCCATAAAGCATGCTGCAACCAAGGTCTAGGCCAATTACATGGCCAGTTTTCATGTTGCATGTCACGCCATCCCAAGAGCAGCAATCTGTACCCTCTTTCCACAGCACTTTCTTGGGTGGATAACATGAAAATCTATATGGAGAAGAAGGCATGGGAAAGGAATTTTTGAATTGGAGCAAAGCCAGGCTCTGGTCACCGGGGCATAATTGTACTGAGGAGGAGATATTGGAAGAAGAATGAGTAGGTTGGGAGTGCGAATGGAAGAGAAGGAGGCAGATAAATTGAGCGAGCAGCAATGAAGATCCCATCATTCCCTAGAAGTGCTCTTCTTAGAGATTAAAATGCGGAAGTAAACTTAGATTGATGAGAGACTTCTATTAGAATGTAGTCTATATATATAGACTTCCGGAATGCATGCTTTCCCTAATATTTAAATAATCAATTTTATATGTACTAATATTTGCACTCAATTTCTCCTAATAAATATTAATATTATAGCATTGTAAAGGGATCTTTGATTTTTAATCTGTTTCGATTTTATAAACTCTGTATTTTTTTCTTTTTCTAATCAAAACTTTCTCTTGAAGTTTTCACATTGTCGAGTAGTACAACTTTTAAATTTTTACTCTTTTATTTGATAAAGTGTTTGGAAATATGTTTGAATTATAATTCAGAAAATTTTAAATTTTTTTGAATTGTTTTTTTTTTAATTTTAAAATTGTTTTTTTTTTTATTTTAATTTTTTTTATTTGTGTTTATATCAAAAACAAAAGAAGAAAATGCAATGAAGGCATGGAAAATAAGGAGGATGGAATTGTTCCATTGAGCAAGTTATGGGACAAGTCGACAATGATTAAACTTGAAAGCCTACTTATTTGTGATGGGATGCGTCCTATCAGTTGATTATTAGATAAAAGTAGTGCGGTTAGATTTGAAAGCATGCTTATTTGAAATGGGATCAGACCTATTAGTCTATTGTACGAGAGGTCCAACCATTCAAGCTGTGTGAGTTTAAACAAACTATCCGGAATTGGACCCATAAAACTATTGTTTCCAAGATGCAAGTACTTGAGTTGCTTAAGTTTTCCCAGGGAGAAAGGGATTTGACCACCAAACTGGTTACCTGCAAGTCCCAACTCAATGAGTTGAGTGAGGTTACCAAGTAGATCCAGGTTCGAGCCAACAAAATTGCACCCACTAAGATACATCTTCTCCACGGACTTCAGATGACTGATCGAATCTGGTTCCAAATGAATTGAGATCCGCGTATATGACAGATCCAAATGCGAAAGAGCAGTGCTCAAATTGTATTTCGGAAAAGAGCCAGTCAGTCCCTCGTTGCTCCATAAATCGAGCCATTGAAGGTTTGATCGGCGAAATAAATTATCAGGGAGTTCCCCTTTCAATCCACAACGCCAGAGTTGGAGAGATGACAAAGAAGAAGACAAGTTCATCAAGGAACTGGGTACCACCAAAGACATGTTCACTCCACCCAAGTAGAGTTCTCTCAGCTGGGTCAGGTTCTGAGCAAGCTTGTTGAAAGAAATCGGTTCCAGCATCAGCTCCTCAGAGTTGGAAGAGAGACCAAGGGACACCAATCTGGATAGATGGGAGATTTCTGGGGGAACTTGGCCTGCAAAATTCGATGAATTTAGATTTAAATGCGTCAAATGCAAGAACCGACCAAAGGATGATGAAATGACAGAGCGATTGAAGTCATTGCGAGAGAGATCGAGCTTCTGAAGATGATGAAGGGAGAAGAGAGTGCTGTTAGAATGGAGGGTGCCATAAAGCATGCTGCAACCAAGGTCTAGGCCAATTACATGGCCAGTTTTCATGTTGCATGTCACGCCATCCCAAGAGCAGCAATCTGTACCCTCTTTCCACAGCACTTTCTTGGGTGGATAACATGAAAATCTATATGGAGAAGAAGGCATGGGAAAGGAATTTTTGAATTGGAGCAAAGCCAGGCTCTGGTCACCGGGGCATAATTGTACTGAGGAGGAGATATTGGAAGAAGAATGAGTAGGTTGGGAGTGCGAATGGAAGAGAAGGAGGCAGATAAATTGAGCGAGCAGCAATGAAGATCCCATCATTCCCTAGAAGTGCTCTTCTTAGAGATTAAAATGCGGAAGTAAACTTAGATTGATGAGAGACTTCTATTAGAATGTAGTCTATATATATAGACTTCCGGAATGCATATAGTCTATATATATAGACTTCCGGAATGCATGCTTTCCCTAATATTTAAATAATCAATTTTATATGTACTAATATTTGCACTCAATTTCTCCTAATAAATATTAATATTATAGCATTGTAAAGGTATCTTTGATTTTTAATCTGTTTCGATTTTATAAACTCTGTATTTTTTTCTTTTTCTAATCAAAACTTTCTCTTGAAGTTTTCACATTGTCGAGTAGTACAACTTTTAAATTTTTACTCTTTTATTTGATAAAGTGTTTGGAAATATGTTTGAATTATAATTCAGAAAATTTTAAATTTTTTTGAATTGTTTTTTTTTTTAATTTTAAAATTGTTTTTTTTTTAATTTTAATTTTTTTAATATGTGTTAATATCAAAAATAAATTTTAAAAAATAACTAAACATTATTTTAATATATTTTTAAATTAAAAATTTTAAAAATAATATTTATCATATTTTTAAAGGATTTCTCACATGTCATTCATCTGGATTTTACTTGTAATATTTTTTTTTTAACTATATCATTTATTTTAATTGATGATTGAATATTTTAACTAGTAACAATGCTCAAGCAGAGTTTGCTTTTGTGGTACCATTGTGTTAGAAAAACAAAATTTGTTAAAAAAAAAATTATTTTACTTTTTGAATTATTTTAATATATTAATATTAAAATATTTTAAAAAATAATTATCACTGCAATATTAAACAATACTATAATTTTTAATATTTTAAATAATCTACTTGCTAATTATTTTACTTATTCACACACGATCATTTTATCACGTTTATCAGCAGACCAGTCAGCATCGAGGCTCGTCGGGTCAAGTTTCCAAGCGTAAAGCAACAAATTATAATATTTGGAATGAAGAAAAAAATAACTTTTTTTATAAAACAAACAAGACTTGGTGCATCTAATTTCCAGGATGGGCCGCCTCAATTATGATGACTTTAAAACGTTTTGACATTATTCTAATCCAAGTAGATATTTAGTTGGTTATTAGGAGCATTCTAATCCAAGTTGAAATACGATCCACGCAACCACTTGTTATTAGTTGGTTTCCATGTTAATAAATAGTTTTCATACATACATACAACTATATATATATATATATATATATATAATTTTTAATTTAAATATTATAGGTTTAATTATTACTATTACATCATGAAATAAATAATAATTATATTAAATATTTTTTATTATTACATTAAATTATCTATAATTTTATCATGTACAAAATTTATTTAACAAGAACTATAGTTTTCTTAGTTTCTTAAAAGCGTAATAATATAAGATAAAATATCATTAAGAACAAAATTTAAATTGCGATTAAATTCTGTAAATGTTACATGATCAAGCGATCTTCTTCTAATTTTTTGAATAAAACACAATTAAAAATAAAAATAAAAATTGAATTTTTTTAACTAAGTCAGACTTGATTCAGTACATTTAACTTGGTTTTTTAAAGTTTTGTGATTTCAACATCCGTGTTTTGATTTACTAACGGATTTTACCAGTTTTTATAAGTAATTCTATCTTTTTAAATTTTAAAATTTAAATGTTAATTTTATTGTTTTTTTAATATATGTATTTTGTTAGTATATGTACATGTTTTATTGTTATTTCTCAAACAAACTTGTAATATATGAATGTATAATTTTATACTTATTATGATTGTTTTAGATTTTATAAAAATGTATTTGTTTGTAAATTGTTGAAACTTTATTGAATTACCGAATTACATGTGTTGTTTTGAAATAATTAATAGCTTATTTAACAGGTCTATTTTAATTTTTATCAATGGTACTACGAACTTGTAATTTTCATAAATTTATATGTATTAATTTGTATGGATGTTGATAATTGATAATAAATATTTAATATTTATGAGAAGTTGTAATTGTTTTGTTGGATAATCTAGAGGTAAACCAATATTTCTGTAAATTTATTTATCTAACATAGTTAATTAATATACATGTTGTCATCATAATTTCATAGAGGTTTGCTAGAAGTCATAGATGATCGTTCATGGATGTATCGAGATTCACCCCAAGGATTGCAGAGGATGGATTATTGTAACGATGTTTAAGGTTTTATTAATTTCACAACATTTATTCCTAGAAATTTTACTAGAGGCAATATTAGGTGTCCATGCAAAAAGTGTCAAAATAAAAAAGTATCTGTATCCAAATATTGTAATGATACATCTTTTAGACGAAGGGTTTATGGAAAATTACTGGTGTTGGTTTGCACACGGAGAAGTATTTGTTAGTAAGAAGAGAATGGGAGAAATGATGGCTAAGTCAACTGTAAGTGTTAGCAACGTGCATAAAGCAGCAAATGACAACACTAATCCTTACAAAAATATAGTTATGGATGCAATGAGAATGAATTAAGGTAATGTTAGTCAATGTCCAATTGTAGAAGAAGAATCTAATGCAGATGGAGCTAGATTTTTTAATTTGTTGAAAGATTTTGACAAACCATTATGGAATGGCTGCACAGACCACAGTAAATTATTAGTTGTAGCACAGGTGTTCACTATCAAGTCAAATCATGGGTTGAGTGAGGCTGGATATGATAAAATTATTGAATAGGGATAAGCATTTTACTTGAAGGGAACATGTTGATAGAGAACTTCCACGTTGCGAAGTCCATGATGAAACCCCTTAATTAAGGATACTAAAAAATTGGCATGTGCCTTGACTTTTAGATATTATACTACCTTGAAAATTCTAAGTTGACCAAGTGCATGACATGAGAATATTCCCGTTACAAACCCAGAACTGGTGGGGGAAAAACTCTAGTGACATAAAAAAAGTTAGATACTTCCTAATAACACCTAAACTGTAGAGGTTATTCATGTTACCAAGGACTGCTGAGCACATGATATGACACCAATTACATGATGCGGTTGATGGAGTAATGGTTCATCCTTCTGACGACGAAGCATTGAAACACTTCAATAATGTGCATCCTTATCCTCACTTTTCAGTTGAATCAAGGAACATGCGTCTTGAGTTGTGTACAAATGGATTCAACCCATTTGGGTCATTTGCTGCTCTTTATTCTTGTCAGTCGGTCATACTCACAGTTTATAACTTGCTACCAGGAATGTGTATGAGGTTGGAGTTCGTGTTTTTATCTATTATCATACCCGGTCCAAATAGTCCAAGCTAGAATATAAATGTTTGTCTTCGACTGTTGATTGATGAATTGGTGTAGTTGTGGTCCTCCTGAGTTTTGACTTATGATATATCGAGGAAACAAAATTATCTTATAAGGGTAGCTTTGTTGTGGACTATCAATGATTTTTCAGCTTATAGAATGCTTTTTGGTTGAAACATACATGAGAAACTAGTATGTTCATACTGTATGGAAAACAACAAGGCATTTATGCTAACAAACAAAGGTAAAGCTTTTTTTTTATTATTGTCACTATCATTTCTTGCCACATAATTAGAGGTGCAGAAAGAACAAAAAAGCTTTTTTTATTGGCAGAGTTAAAAAGGATGTTGCATCCCTATTTTTTTCTGGTGAAGAAATGCATGATGTTGTATCAGAGTACGGTGACATTGTATTTGGTCTTCAATTAGGTAAGCAAGAGTTTCTCGGTTTTGGTTTTACTCATAATTGAGTAAAAAGAAGTATATTTTAGGAGATTTCTTATTGGAAAACTAATCTACCTCGCTATAACCTTGACATCATACACATTAAAAAGAATGTGTTTGAAAACATTTTCAACACTTTCATGGATGTGAAAGGAAAGACAAAGGACAACATCAAAGCTAAATTAGATATAGCTTTGTTCTGTAACCTTAAAAATGTAAAGTTGGTTTGTGATGAGTCACGGGTTGCAAAATCAAAAGCAAGTTTTGTGTTAGAGAAAAATGCATAACTACTAGTCCACAAATGACTTAAGAGTCTGTGTTTTCCAGATGGATATGTCTCAAATATATAAAGGTTGGTTAATATAAAGAAATGTAGATTGTATGGAATGAAGAGTCATGACCGCCATGTGTTTATACAAACACTCCTCCCATTAGTTTTTCATGATTTGTTGTTAAAGGGGATATGAGATGCACTCAAGGAGATCAATCATTTCTTTGGAGATATATGTTCCAGCAAGTTGAATGTTGATCACATTGAGAGGCTTGAAACGAATATCATTGAGACAATATGTAAACTTGAGATAATATTCTCTTTATTTTTTTTTGACTTAATGGAGCATCTCCTCATATATCTATTATTCAGGGCAAAAGTTGGAGGATTAGTCCAATATAGATGGATGTACCCATTCAAACAATTAGATATTATAGTTGCAATGTAATTCATATATAAAAGTATTTTCTTTGTTTTTCTTAATTACAAATATTTGATTAATTCAATATAGGTACTTGTTCAATCTCAAGAACAAGGTTGAGAACAAGGCGCATGTTAAGGCTTTGATATGTGAGGCCTATATTATTGAGGAGATCTCAACATTTATCTCATAATATTTTAAATCTCAACTGAGAACGAGAATCAATCGAGTTCCATGACATGGTGATGAGGGTGAAGTGCCTTCTAATAGAAACTTGTTAATATTCTCAAATCATAGACAACCCACACTTAGCAATGTAAGATGAAGATATTTGTTGGAAATAGAGTTTAAACAAACACATAATTAGGTTCTGTTTAACTGTGATAAGCTGAGACATTTTATTTAATAAGTATATATAATACTAATTAAACTTTGTCAATAATATACTGTTAATTATATCTTGTAATATTATACACTCATTATCACTTGCAGGTAACATCGACAATATTTGCTGTCCAATAACTTATAGTTTACCAAATCCCAAATCTTTCAATTATAAGATGAAGAATTTGTCATGTATTTTAGAACATATGTAAGTGCTATCACAAACTCATTCTCATTTATAAAATTATTTTATGCGTATCATTACAAGATTCTCCATTAGTGTTCATTGATGTACATTACATATAAGTTTTATCAAATAGGAAGAAGTGTTGCTAAGTCATTGTCTTATTAAGCCTAAGCCCTAAAAGAAAAGTTAAGTGCTACAATGAGTATTTTGTTAATAGATATATGTTCCATAATGAAGAATACGAGTATGGAAGAACGACATACAAGAACAGTGTTTGTGTTAAGGGATTGACTAGTAGTGAGTTAGAAGTTGACTACTATGATAGATTAGAAGAGGTCGTCGACCTGCAATATCATAGCAAGTAGAATAGAATGTTTTTATTCAAATGCTATTAGTATAACACGACTGACAGAGGAATTAGAGTTGTTCCACACTATTGCCTAGTCGAAATCAACTTAAAAGCTAGACTCCGCAGTACAAATGATGTCTTTGTTTTTGCAAAGCAATGTCAACAAGTTTATTACACATACACGTCTTCCTTTAGAAAGGTTTGATTAAGGCCATGTTTGTTTCCCAGAAAATAGTTTCTGGGAAATCACTTTTCAAACTTTTCTATATTTGTTTGTCATTAGGAAAGTTAGTCAATAGAAAACATTTTCCGGTCAATAAAAAACACTTTCCAATAAATGGAAAATTCTTTCTGGTCAACGGAAAACACTTTCTGGTCAA
>NW_011499980.1:196580-200767 GCF_000495115.2 Populus euphratica
TTTTTTTAGATTTGATCTTTATTATTTTGATTATTATTTATTTTATTTGAGATAATTTATGAAATTATTTTTTTTTCAATTTCATTATTATTCAAATTTTTAATTTGTAAGATTTATTCCTCATTATTTTAATAAACTTGAGAAAAATAAAAGATTAATAAATTATTTTTCAGTTCATTTTCCATAACATAATCAAACACTAAAAAGTGTTTTCCAGTTCATTTTCCATAATACTACCAAACATCAGAAAATACTTTACTTTTCAGAAATTTATTTTTCCCGGAATTCACTTTCCCTAGAATTCACGTTTTAAAAGGAAACAACTTTCCTGCAAACAAATGGAGTCTAAGAGTAGATTGGTTGTCCATTTTAAAAAAGAAACTCAGGGGTCATATCGAACTTGTTAAGGATGAGAATGAAGACACAAGTGTGTGGGATGAAATATTTCAAGTTAGTGAGTTAGTTGAACCATATCGAGTTACTCCTTCGATTGACTTGGAAGAAAATTCAAATTTTTATGTTTTCAATGATAGTCTTGTTGATGCTGATTAGAAGAGTTTAATGTTGTTTTAAGTTCTAGTGGACAAGCAAATGTCAATGAAGATGATGATATCTATATTGAAGATTACGATGAAAGTGAAGACTATTCAATTGACGATAAAAAAAAAAAAGAAAATTCTGACTAACTATTAGAATGAAGTCATATGTAAAACATTGTTTTCATGTAATATACATTATAGATGATAAATTTTATAACACAAAATATTTATTTTATAAGTTTATGTATTGTTTAAGCATTGTTGTTATTGTTTTGTGCGATGGAAAATTTATCATTTAAGTGTTTGCAGGAAGGTAAATAGGCAATACAAATATAACCTTTCTTCTACAATACACTATAACCCACGTCTATATTGACAAACTAAGGTCCATCGGCATTTCATAGAGAGTTGAAAAATAATTACTTGAAATGCCATAATTACCGACGACTTTGCGGACGAAATTCAATTCATCGGCATTTTAGAAAGAGTTGAAAAATAATTACTTGAAATGCCACAATTACTGATGACTTTGTGGATAGAATTCTGTTCGTCGACATTTAACTTTGTGGACAGAATTTTGTTCGTCGACATTTAACTTTGTGGACACAATTATTTTATATGAAAAATAATTACTGCAAATGTCATGATCACCGACGAATTGCTAGATGGATTCTATCTGTCGGTATGTTGTTAGTAGTTCAATATTACCGATAAAATCACCGACAGACAATGCAAATTCCAAAGGATGGTGTATTGAATGTATCTCTAACAGTGTCAAGTTGCTAACAGAATTATTGATGGACTGAGAAAAATATGGAGGGTAATTAAAAATGATGTGTGAAATTCAAAATTTACTAATGGATTTTCAAAACTTCACTAACAGAATAATTTAAAATAATATTTTTCTTATTTTTATTAGTGAAACCATTGGTAAAACTTTGCTTTAAATCCTAGCGACCGCCCCTTCAATTTATTTTTCCATTTGCTCCATTAATCCCCTTTCATTTTTTATTTTTTTTCCTCTTGTTTCCTTTAATATTTTTATTTTTTTGCTTGTAATCTCTAGTTGAATCTTCATCAAATTAAAAGGTATGTGTTTACATTAAGAATTGTTTTTCTTTGTTTTAGCTATTTTTATTTTTGTTATGTTTTTTCTTTTGGTATATTTTTGTAATGTAGATAAAGTTTTGAAATAAACATGTTATTAATGTCAGCATATTTCATTCATAAAGTTTATATTGTTTTTTTTTAAATGTTTGAATATATTTTATTGTTGTATTGCCATAATAATTGAATAATTTGTTGAATTGTAGTTGTTAATGTTGAATTTACCTTAGAATTACTAATTTTTATCTATTATTGCATGATTTGTGTTTAATTATTTCCATTAATTTTTATTGTTAGTCTAGAGTTTTTTTTAATTTATTAAATATATTTTATTGTTTGTATTTACATAATAATTAAATAATTTGATGAATTGTAATTGTAAATGTTGAATTTACCTTGTAATTAGTAATTGAATATATTGAAATAATTGGTAATTTCACTCTATTATTGCATGATTTGTGTTTAATTATTTGCATTGATTTTAATTGTTAGTGTAGAGGTTTTTTTTAAAAAAATTTTTGAATATATTTTATTGTTTGTATTTCCATAATAATTGAATAATTTGTTTAATTGTAATTGTTAATGTTGAATTTACCTTGTAATTAGTATGGATGTTATTTGTATATATATTATGTTACATACAATATTAGTATAGATGGGTCAATTGGCTATGGCTATTGTTAATATTTGTAGGTTTGTGGATTTAGGTAATCTCCAATATATGAGAGGTGCTGTCGAATTATTTTTTAACATTTGAATTTAATTATATAATCATTCATAGAAAATTATGTAAATGCGTAGAACGAAATCCACAACTCATCGCTCATGTATGGCCACAAGTAGTTCTTCTAGCAATGAGGATGATATATCCTTAGGTGCCTCTCAAGAAGAGGCCTTTGTGCCGTCAACTGAAGCTGCTTCTTCCAACACAATTTTACAGTGTAGAGGCAGCGTGCCTTCGCAGCGGAATCAATTCACCTGCAGATATGAGGCATGGTGGAAGGACGATCTTTCAATGTAAGCTTGTTAAAAAAAATTATAACATAATTTATGAACAACTAATTAATTTATTTTATTTTCAGGTTCACAAACATTGAGGTCGCCTGAGTAATATCATTGGCGTTTAAATCATTGTTGGAGATTCCATTATTTCAATGGAGTCAGATATCCAGAATAGATACCTCAAATCGATGCATGGTTTGACAGATTTGAAGTTGGTGTTAATTTCTAATTTCCAGCTTATTTCTAATAAATTATTATTTTTATTTAAAATTGATTATTTATACACAGGAAAAATTTGACCGGGACAATATGCAAGACACTGTTGTAAGGAGGGTGTGGGAAAATCATGCGGTAACTAGGTAACATTGAAAATAATACAAGATTTTCTTAGAAAAAAAATTTTTATTTCAAAATCTAATTTCTCAACATGGAAGTAGGTTGCATGATTTTTGGTATGAAGCAAAAAAAAACAAAAAAAGATTGCGGGAGATAATGGTCTCCAAGGCTAGAACGATGTGGTGTTTTGGAGGGATTTTAAACCAATATACATCCTGGAAGATATGGCAGCACTATCTTGAGCACGTATGTCTAAGCAGTTCACACGACGCTCATAATTTGGTGTGAGCAACTAGAATTGGCCAATTTATGGCTCGATGATAACTCACATCGGTGACTCTGTTTCATTTGTTGCACATGCAAAACAGATGGTAAGATTAATATAAATAAAATATATCATTAAATTAATTTGTTGTTAATTAATTTTTTCATTATAGGCTATGTCTTTTGAATGTGAGTCGAGTCTAATAAAGATGTTTGTTGAGCTGCACATACGGAGTCAAGATTGCAAAAAAGGTGTGCAACAGTTCATTAACAACTATGCTTAACACTTTGTGGTATGTTTGTTTATCCATTTTATTTTGTAAGTTATTATTTTTATTGAATTGACTATTGACATGATCAAAAGAATGATGTCTTCTCCTAAATGCAGGAGTGTCAAAGTAATAAATAACCCGATAAGACCGAGGTTAAACCACAAGAAGGTTAATTGTATAGATTATAGATAACAAAAAAAACAAAAAAAAAAACAACAACAACAACAATACTACTACTACTACTGCTACTACTACTAGCAGCAATAGTAATAGTAATAGTAATAACAAAATAATAATAATAATATAATAATCCAATGTGCAACTCATAATCATATGCTAAAGTGTGTGTGTGTGAAAATTAAAGTTTAAGAATACATATTAAATGAGCATATGAGCAGAATTAAATGATAATAATGTGAGAGTTTGTAAACCTGAATATTTCAAGAAGTGTTATAATAGACCTTGTTAAGAATGGTTACTAATATATGTCTTAAGAGTCAGTTTAACAAAAGAGCTTCTTTACTTTACCATCCTAATAACAATAATTTTGCATATGCTTTATGAAATAGAAAACATAGTTAGTTAAATTTTTTTTATCAACTACTATCCTCCCCCAACTAAAACGAGACATTGTCCTCAATGTTCTAAGGTAGAAAGATAGAGTATA
>NW_011499980.1:200955-203705 GCF_000495115.2 Populus euphratica
TGAGGAACTTGTCATTTCTACACACTTCTATATTTGTTGAATGTATGGGTTGAGTAGAAATGAAAGGAAAGAAGAGAGAATTTTATAGATAAGAAATTAAAAAGGCAATCATCCCACCTATATGTAGGCCAGCTGAAGTCTCTCTCACACACACTCTTTTTTTTTTTTGAAAAAGCATGTGTATATACAGGTAGTTATGATTATGATTCATATCTTTCTTCAGTCTTACGTATAAGAACGACTTAAATGCCTTCTATAGGCCGAGAATAGACTTTTCATCTAGTTTTCTTAAAAACTGGCAAACAAGGTCTTCTTTAGTTAGATTTCTAAGACTAAGTCGATCATGTTCTTTATAAAAATAGGGCCATAAATTATGAATTGCACGATGCATATCGCCACTAGGATGTGTCTCAAGAGTTAATAGAATATTATCTAAAGGCTCTTTACTCAGGCCATCCTTAATGAATTGTATTTTATCTTCATGGTTTATAAATACCATTCCTAAAGAACGACATTGTGCATTACAAGCCCATTTGGCACATCGATGATAGAATTTCAGTCATTTTACACGATGTTTCTTTGCAAAAGTGCTTTTACTTATTCCAAGCATGTGTGAAATAAAGGAATTAGAGAACTCACCTAAAAAATTGTCAAAGTAAACTTTCAAATGATATCCATTAAAAACATTGCTATTCTTTAAATTCTTGATATCACAGGTCCTATATGGATATATATGTTTCACTATAAAAGGACCGCTCCATCTTGATCTTAGTTTTCCAAGAAATAAATGGAGTCGAGAATTATAAAGCAAAACTTTTTGACCAATGTTGAATGTTTTTCTCAATATTTTCTTGTTATGAAACTCTTTGATTCTGACTCTATGAATTCTTAAATTTTCATATGCATAATTTTTTATTTCCTCAAGCTCATTTATTTATAACTTTTGCAATTGACTAGCATCATCAAAATTTGAATTGAAAGCTTCAATAGCTCAATAAGCTTTATATTTAAGTTCTACAGGCAAATGACAAGGTTTTCCATAAACTAGTCTATAAGGTGACATACCTAATGATATTTTATAAGCAATTCAATAAACACAAAATGCATCATTAAGTCTTAAGACTAGTCTTTCCTATTAAGATTCACTGTTTTCTCCAAGATGTGTTTAATTTCCTTATTAGCAAGCTCTACTTATCCATTTATTTGAGGGTGATAAAGGGTGACAACTTTGTGTATGATTTCATATTTCTTCATTAAAGACTTAAATGGTTTGTTGTAGAAATATATTTTACCATCACTTATCATGGCTCGAGAGATTCCAAATCGACTTAAAATATTTTCTTTTAAAGACTTTATCATTGTTTTGTAATCATTATTTCAACTTGGAATTGCCTCTATCCATTTTGAAATATAATTTACTAGGACTAATATATACTAGAAACCAAATGATAGAGGAAACAGACCCATGAAATCCATACCCTAACAATCAAAGATCTCAATGACAAGAATATGATTTAAAGGCATCATGTGACATATTGAAATAGATCCCAACTTTTGATAATTCTCACACGTCTTATAGAATGTATGTGAGTCCTTGAACATTGTGGGCCAGTAAAATCCACTTTGTAAGATTTTTGCAATTATCTTTCTTTATAAGAAATGGTCCCCACATGCCTTAGAATGATGAAATTTAATGACACTACTTACCTCATTATCGGGAATACATCTTTGAAATATTTGATCAGGACAATCATTGAATAAGTAGGGGTCATCCCAATAAAATTTTTTCACTTCATTCAAGAATTTTTTTTTATCTTGGGTACTCCAATAATCTGGCAATTGTCCTGAAATAAGAAAATTAATAGTATTAGCAAACCAAGGCATTGTAGAGATAAAAAGTAAAGATTCATTTGGAAAGTTATCATCGATTGGTGCCATATCAGTTTTTGAATCTATTATCAATCTTGACAAATGATCTACGACAACATTTTCGATGCCTTTTTTTTTATCTTTGATTATGATATCAAATTCTTGAAGTAACAAAATTCATCATACTAGTCTAGCCTTAGAATTCATTTTTGAAAGAAGATATTTCAAAGCTGCATGATCACTAAAAACAACAATAGGTGATAGGTGAGCCAATAAAATAAGACCTAAATTTCTCATATGCAAATACTACTGTAAGTAGTTCTTTTTCAGTGGCGGTGTAATTTATTTGAGCACTATTTAAAGTTTTACTTGCATAGTAAATCACATAAGGTTTCTTATCTTTTCTTTGTCGTAAAACAGCACTTATAGCATAATCATTAGCATCACATATTATTTTAAAAGGTAACGACCAATTATGAGGTTAGATGATTGGAGCAGAAGTAGGCAAGTTTTTAAGTTTAACAAAGGCTTCTTCACAATATTCAGTCCATTCAAAAACATTATCCTTTGTTAGAAGGTTACACAATGGCTTAGATATTATACTAAAATCTTTGATAAACCTTCTATAAAAACCAGCATGTCCTAAAAATGATCCAACATTTTTAACAGATTTTGGTGTTGGCAAGTTGGCAATTAACTCAATTTTAGATTTATCAACCTCAATTCCTATTGATGAAACCAAGTATAATGTCGTTTGTTATTATAAAGTGATATTTTTTCTAATTCAATATAAGACTATTCTCTTCACACCTACTCAAAACATTTTTTAAGTTAGTCAAATAATTATAAAATGAATCGCCAAAAACATAAAAATCATCCAT
>NW_011499980.1:203887-207234 GCF_000495115.2 Populus euphratica
CCATCTAGGAAACAATAAAATTCATGACCTGCAACTCTTTCTAGAATTTGATCCATGAAAAGTAAAGAAAGATGATCTTTTTCTAATAATTGAATTAAGTTTCTTATAGTCAATGCACATGCACTAACAAGTAATAGTCCTAGTAGGAATTAACTCATTATTCTAATTTGTTATCATAGTAACTCCAGACTTCTAGGGTACAACTTGGGTAGGATTTACCCATTTGCTATCAAAAATAGAATAAATGATTCCATTATCTAGAAGCTTAATGACTTCATTTTTCACTACTTCTTTTATATTAAGATTGAGCCTTCGTTGCATTTCCCTAGAGGGTTTAGCATTTTCCTCCAAATAAATTCTATGTACAAATCAAAGTATTCCTTTTATGTTAGCTATGGTCCATCCTAATGTATTTTTATGCATTTTCAGAGTTTGTAATAACTTATCTTCTTGATATGCATTAAGTTTGGAAGATATTATTAACGAAAAAGTTTTATTTTCTTTTAAAAATGAGTATTTGAGATTGAATGACAACGACTTCAAATCAGGTTTAGGTGGTTGAACACTTGAAGGTATGGACTTAATTGATTGTAGTGACAATTCCTCAATTTGTGGTCTCTAATTACTTGCCTTTGATTCTTTCTAAAAATAAACCATTTGCAAATCATCAGATTCATCAATCTCAATTTCACTAGAAGTGATTTGAAATTTATCATGAATTAATTTTTCAGTAAAATCCACTTCTTATAAATCATTATCATCTCCAAGTTGCTTGCAAATGTTGAAAATATTCATCTCCAATGTCATGTTTTCAAATGATAGCTTCATTAGTCCATTCCTATAATTAATCAATGCATTAGAAATTGCAAGAAATGGACGTCCTAAAATAACAGGAAATGAATTACATGCTTCAACAGGTTGTGTGTCCAAGACAATAAAATCCACAAGATAAATGAATTTATCAACTTGTATTAACACATTTTCAATTATTCCTCTAGACAGTTTTACAAATCTATTGACAAGTAAAAGAGTTATAGAAGCTGGTTTTAACTTAGCTAGATTAAGAGTTTGAAAAACTGAATATGGAAGTAAATTCATACTGGCTCCCAGATCAAGTAAAGCTTTTTTAATTTTATGTTCTCCAATAAAGCAAGAAATTATTGGATAACCAGGATCTTTATATTTCAAAGCATTATTGTTCTGAAGAATGACACTTACTTGTTCGGTTAAAAAGATTTTTTTTTTTCACATTTAATTTTCTCTTCATAGTGCATAGATCTTTAAAAAATTTAGCATAGAAAGGAACTTGTTCAATAGTATCCAACAAAGGTATATTAATCTTTACCTGTTTAAAAGTTTCAAAGATTTCAGAGTTATAATTGACTTACCTTTGTTTGGTCATGACTTAAGGAAATGGAAATGCTGACAGGGAATCAGTCTTTTTTCTATAATTTTCAGATTTAACCCCTTCATTACCCTTAGAGATTGACTTATCATCTTTCTCATAAGGTTCAAAAGTGTGTTTTTCAATAACCTTACCACTGCAAAGAGTAGTGACTGATTTGACTTAATTTATGTGTTGGCTTTCAGAACTACTTGCATTTACATTGTATTGCCCATTAGGATTTTGTTGTTGTTGAGATGGAAACTTACCTTTCTCTTGAAAACTAAGAGCAGATATCAATTTTACAAGAGTATCTTTAAAATCTGTTATGCTTTGAACAAGTTGAGTATTGATTATTTCTTGCTTTTCAATAAAAGCATGTAATGTTTTCTCAAGATTTTTTCTAGAAGGTAAAGCATAAGGAGGTGCATATTCATAAAATTTTTAGAAATTATTATGTGTTTGAAACGGTGGCTATAAAGTTTGTATATTGTTATTATTACTCTTCCATCTAAAATTTGGATAATTTCTCCAACTAGGGTTGTATGTTTGCAAGTATGAGTTGTGGTTGGGCTTGTGGGAACTATTTAAAGTATGAGCTTGTTCATAGAGACATTCCTTAAAAGAAGGTAAGGTTGGATAATTATTGGTTGAATGTTCATTTTTTTCACATATTTGACACATAATATTTTTAACAGATTTTAGTTGACCACTCTTGTTCAATTCTATTGCCTCGACTTTCCTAGCTAAAGATGCAAACTTGACTTGGAGGTCATGATCTTTCCTAAAGTTGTACATACCTCTACTAAATATATGAGGTTGAGTTTTACTCGGTACCTCGTAAATACCCACGGTGTCCCAATTTTGAGCATTTTAAGCTAACAAGTCTAAGTATTCCATTGCTTTATTAGGGTCTTTATCTTCAAAAGTTTCATTATATATCAATTCAATCATTTGCCTATCTCTAGGAGTTAACCCTTCTTAAAATGTGAAACCAATCTTCATGTTTCAAAACCATGATAAGGGCAACTATTAAGCAAGTTTCAATACTTATCCCAACATTGGTAAAATGTTTCTCTTGATTTTTGAGTGAAAATGGTGATTTGTCTTTTGAAAGAGTTTATTTTGTGAGATGGAAAAAACTCTTTTAAAAACTGCTATTGTATTTCATCCCACTTTTAAAAACTGCTGTTGTATTTCATCCCAAACACGAATGGATCCTGGTCTGAAATTTTGTTGCCGTGCTTTAGCTTTATCTTTTAATGAAAAAAGAAAAAGCTTTAATCTAATAGTATTTATGCTACAATTTGAGTGATTATAAGTGTTATAGATCTCTTCAAATTCCTTTAAATGCAAGTATAGATTTTCTAAATTTAAGCCATGAAAAGAAGGTAAAAATTAAATAATGTCTGGTTTAAAATTAAAATGAGATGTATCAAGAGAAAAAACTATGCATAATGATGCACTTGTTCTTGTGGGATTCATGTGATCTCTAAGTGTTTTAACACGGTTATTCTCATTATCCTCATTATAAAGTGATGGTTCATCTTCTTTGGCTATATTTTCTGAAAATAATAAGGAAACCTTATAAAGTCTACCACTTAATATACATGATCACAATCTCATGCACGTGTAGGAATAGAATAAAAGGAAGAAGAAAACAAAAGAAAACGAAACAAGAGAAAAGAAACAAAATTATATACAAGAAAATTGAAAAATGAAAATAAAATAAATACTTTAATTTGTACAAGACTTACCTCCTCGGCAATAGCTCTAAAAACTTGACATAACCAAAAGACTTATGTCTTCTCCCAAGTGCAGGAGTGTCAAAGTAATAAATAACCTAGAAAGATTATGGTCGAACCACAAGGAGGTTAATTGTATAAATTATAGATAATAATAAGAACAACAACAATAGTAACAACAACAACAATAAGAATAGTAGAAGTAGTAGTAGTAGTAG
>NW_011499980.1:207374-208545 GCF_000495115.2 Populus euphratica
GTAAGGATTAAATAATTTTAACAACAAATATGAAGGTTAGAGGATCCACTAATGGTATGTCAAACAAGTATAGTATAAACTTTTATTATTCAATTGGAAACCACACACAAAAAAGGTTCCAATCAGATTATAAATTGTTAATATGATTACATTAGTTATCTTATTTGATTAATGTTAACACTTGATAACAAATCAAGTTTCTTTCATAGCTTAGGTATCAGTTATGCCATAATGTATAGGCTATAAGAGCACCAAGTATTTGTTGTACCAAATGTTATACAACATAAATCTAGATTAACTACTTAACAAGCAAAGTATTAAAAATAAACAAGATAACAAATACAAAACATGTTAGTATCATTATTAAGGTTCATGTTGAGTTTACACTATACTTATTTTTATACCATTAGTGTAACCTTTTCACCTTCACATAATAAACTTAACTAAACATAATGAAAAGAAAGAAAAATAAATAAATAAATAAAATAAGAACATAAATAAGATAAAAGTTAACTAAGTAAATGAAATGAAATGGAATGGAAGACATAAACTTGATATTAATGAAAACAAAACTTAAGCATTACAAAAATATAAAGAGAGAAAGCAAGAGCATGATCTTGATCCAGAAATAAAGATGCCTAAATCCATGGTAAATGCCTTCTTTTATAGGCCAAAATTAAAAACTATTGATTTGATGACTAATTGATGCGTGGGTGACCAACTTTTAACTTAGTGACAATCCTTATCTTCTATTGTCTACCCAAAATGTTATTAATGACATTAGAATTGGAACCACTTTACATATGAAAAGTTATAGGAAATTGTCTCAGCTTTTTAGAAAAAAAATTGGAGGTCATTTGGACTTTTAGAACTCTAGATATGGGTCAAACACTAAACGGTGTTCAGGCTATAAGACAGATTCAGACTTCTTTGTTGTTGCTATAATTTGGACTTGAGCATGACCTTTTTAAATCTTAGGTTCCATATAAAAGTTGTAGGACTATGTCTTACCTTTCCATCCATATAAAGGAAACCTAAATCTGAGATCTACAGCTCTAGATATGACCCAATTACTAAACAGTGTTTCGGTTTGGACTGCACCAATATCTTTTTTCTAAGTTTGACCATCTCTTTGTCCTTTCAATTTCAATTATTAAACTCATCAATCAAT
>NW_011499980.1:208703-228201 GCF_000495115.2 Populus euphratica
CTTGATAAAAATACACTTTTAAATACTAATAAAATATGATGATTACTTTTTTCATTTTCAGGAGATCTATAATAGTCAGTTGAGGGAGAGATATGAGGATGATCCTTTAATTCACCCAGATTTTGATCTGGATTTATAGATAGAGGTTGGATCGTCTAGTTGACCCAATAAAAATTAGGTGGATGGACTCTCTAACACTATGATCGAGAACTTACGGGTGACTTGTAGTGTCTCAACCTATAAGAGCTCTCAATCAGTATCAAGCACTGAATGTAAGGAGTTTATAGCCTTATAGCAATACACGACTCAGCTCACCAAAAAATATGACAACCTATCGGCGGAGTATCATAGAGTGGTGATACATGTGTGCCTTCTTCTTTTTGACCGTATAACAACCAGCCTCCTTCTCCTCCTCCTCCTTCAGCTCCACCATTATGTTAATTTACAATGAATATTATTTAACTTTATTTTTCTATGTTTAATAAAAATTTCATTTGCATAATTGGTTTTTTTACTATTAATTTATATAATTTTATATTATGTATTCTAAATAATTTTTTAAAAACATATTTAAAAATAATCACAGAGGGTTTTATCAACAAACTATATCTAGCGGCATTTGACATCTTAGCAATGAACTTATAGATAGAATTAATCTATTGTCATTTCACAATAGCTTAGTGTAAATTTCACAATCACCGACAACTTGATCATTGGAAATAATTTGTTGGTACTTCACACACTCTCCAATGAAATATATTTATCAATATATTTCAAGCGAGAATTTTTTTGGCACAATTTCTGTTTGTAAAATCATTAATAATTTTTTTTACTGACCAATATAGCAATGAAATGAGATATTATAGATGAAAAGAAAGCCTACAGAATATTTCCAGCAGTGATATTATTGATAAAACAATTATGGATGAGTTATAAATCATAGACTGATAAAATCTTATAATGAACAAACTACCAATTGAGCCGAAGACATGGCTAATTGCTCACAGGGATAGGAGATTGAGAAATTTCTTACTTCACACCGTAGATAGACTAGGTATGTGTCAAAAAAAGGCAACTTGCAAGGCCAGCTCGTATCGACGGCACATCCTTGGATTATTAATTCTTTTATCAAATTGGTGTTTGCCTTTCTGCGCATCATTCTTCTTCTTCTTTAGTCATCCAAAATGATATATATAAATATATATATTCAATTAGTCTTTCATCAAAATGAACTCTCTATCACCACTAGCGACATTGACTAGTGATGATACTGTAGTTGCCCTCGCCCCTCTGAATCCAGTCTAATTAAGAAAGTACTATGCATGTGAATTCAAGCATAAAATGAATTATATTTCATGGAGAGATTGAGAAATTTGTTGTTGCCTTCCACCGACTTCGCTCAATTCATCGAGATTTCATCTAGTCACAATGTTGGCCTGCTGATCAGTTTATGAATCTCTTTCACGTGCTTGGAGTATAGGTGTTTGCTTGCCAAATCACTTTAAGTAGCAAATTCTTTTTATTATCTCTATTTAATTATATTGTTAGCTATTGCACTTGAAATAATTTATATTATTTGTATTGTTTTATGATACATCTAATTCACTCCTCTTAAATATTCAATTTTTTTTAATTCTTGAATAATAGTTTTATCGTAGACACTATAGCATCATAGATAGTGTACAGTACATGACATTGTTTCTTCAACAATGTCTTTTTTATTATCAAACTTTATTGTTTTTTTAATTTTATTATCTTAGAATTATATTAGCATCATTTAATGTGTTTGAATTTGCTTTACTTTGCATAAAACTTCTGTATGAAACGGGTTTTGTAAAATTCCAAAATTAAATTAAAGAAAACATTTATGAAATATATTTTAAGATGGTCATTAAAAAATATTGAAAAACCAAAGAAAAAAAAATAAAAATAATGAACAAATTTAAAAAGGCATGAAAAACTCTATTTTAACCTTTTAAGTTTCAGTTTGCATATTATTGGTCCTGCAATTTCTAAATTTTATATATCATCTCTAAACTTTATTTTTATCATAATTGCTCTCTAAGTTTTCTAAAATGAGATAGAAAGCCATATGGAAAAAGAAGAAATAAAGAGAAAACGATCAAGAATCCATATCTTAGCCATAAAAATATCAATTTTAGTATTAATAAATATATCTAGAAAAATAGAGTTCAATATAAGTGGTTTGAAACTTTCATCTTGTTAGAAAAAATAGATTACAGCTTTAAGTATTTTTATTTGATTTAATTTTGGGTTTCTCTGTCCAATAAGAAGGTACTTTTGGTTAGAAATAATTTAATTAGGTTACTAGGGTGTGTTTTGGGTGTTTTAAATAAAAATAAATTGAAAATTAGTTTTGGCATTAGGGGTCATATTTCTATTAAAAAAGACATAATTTTGCTAAAATTAAAAAAGAAAATTTATAAATAAGGAAGGGAAAAGTTGCTGCGCAAATTGATAGCAATCAGATCTCATGGAAATAAAAAATCATGAATCATAATTAAATGAGCGTAATCAAGAAAAATTAGTCAAGGTCATAAAAATGACCAGAGTACCCTCAGTTTGGTACTGAGCCAAAAATTCCGCGCAGACCCAAAATTTGCATGAAAACCATCAATTTCTTGAGTTTCAAAAGTGAAGTCTTGGAACTTATTGCATATTGTGTATGAATTTTATATCTTTTCATGTCCGAAATGCAGGAAAAAAAAGAGTAGCATTTTGCTGCTTTGTAAACATTGTTCACGCTAATTTTAATTAGCTTGAACAGTGTAGAATACATTATCAGTGAACAGTGCAAGAGATTTGCACTTTTCACGTGAAAAATGACGAAGAGTGCAATTTTCTTGCACTGTTCACACATTCTTTTTTAAAAAAAGTGTTAATTTTATGAACATTTAAAAAAAAAAAAACTAGTTTAGAGTAAATTAAATTCATTTGCATTGTGATGTGAATAATATTTTTTTTCCTGAAAACTAATATATAGTGAATTAAATTCACTCATATTATAATATCAATTTTATACCTGATAATAGTTTATCTAATTTTATGACACGCTCAAAATATTATGAAAACTGTAGTTTTTATCAGATAAATTTTGTACGTAATGAAATTATAAATAGTTTAATGGAATAATAAAAAATATTTTATATAAAATATTATTTATTTTATAATGTAATAGGAGTAATTAATTCTACAATATTTAAATTTAAAATCATCAATATTAATATATATTTTTTAAAATTATTTTATAACCTTAATTTCAAAAACATTTTTAACCAAATACATTAAACTACTTTTTCTTCAACCTCAATTTCAACCATAATTTTAACCAAACACCTATTTTTTCAAATGAACCTCAACTAAAAGTACTTTTTATAAAATAATTTTTTTTAAACCACAACCACAACAGCTACCGTAATACCAAACACAATACCAAACACACTCTTATTATTCAAATTCCTGAAACTCCTTTCCAATTCTCAAATTTTCTCAGCATCCAAAGGGAAAACGAGAAAAAAGCAGACGCATAAAAGCTTCTAAAAAAGAAGACGCGTAAACAAACGGAATCGAATTGATAAATTTTCCTGAAAATTACACTCCTTGGCGTTCTCCTTGATGAAAATCACAACTCAACGCCTAAAATCGTAAAGAAACTAGAGATTACAAACATAAATAAATCATATGGAGATCTAAAACGCGAGCAAAGTGACTATAGAAATTGAAAAGCAGCAGCAATTGCTATTGTGAAATCAAATTTATAAGTTACTTCGGAAACAGTGAAATGTGATTTGAAGAGACACGAATCCCTCACCTGAAAGAGTTCTGGCTGGAAACGTTTCTTCTCTTCTCTCCTCTTCTTGGCTTGTGGCGTGTGGGTTTTAAAGGAGAGAAATGGCGGCAACTCGATTTTTTTATTTATTTCAAATTATCACACTTCTCTCTCCTCTCTCTGTCTCTCAAGCAAGGAATTTATAATTTGACGTTTCTCCTTTATTTCAAAATCTGGATTCAGAACGGTGTCGTTCTTCAAGTAAATCTTTTAATTTTTTAACCTTAAATAGTGCTAGAAAACCTAAATAAAAAAAAAGAGAAATTTTTTGTTCTGTTTTTTTTTCTTAATACATTTCGTTTTTTATATATATAATTTATGTATAGAAAAAAAGTATATACTTGTGCAAAAAATTAAGATTTATAACAGGTTAATGTTATCAGTTTAAATCAATCTAGAAATAATAGGAAACTTTGAGTAATTAATTTAACAATTTACATAAGTAACTTTTTTATTTAAAAATGATAATTAATTTGTTTCCATCTAAGGGATTTATATCCATAAAGTTCAAATAAATAATCCATATTTAAATGTAAGAAAAGAGATTGAATATATAGTCACAATAAGAAACAATAAAAAACACGATTTTATTCATCCACTAGGTTTTCTTAGAATCGTAATATTTTTTGATCCATTTTAATATTGTTTCTTATTTTAACTATATATTTATAGGCTATATATATTTTGAACCTATATCTATCTATTTGATCACATAATAATTACCGCACCAACTACTAGTTAATTTCCAAGTATTACACAAAACTAGCTACGAAATATTAAAATATATAGTAGCCAAAGCATGGCTTAGCTAGGACTTCAAATCATCGACTAATAACTACAATTCTTAATAATTACTATTATAACAGTAAGAATCTATCTATTCAGGATAAAAACCGCTAAATGTACAATTTTAGAAACTCAAATTAAAAAACAAACAAACAAACAAACAAAGAAAAAATAGGAACATAAGAAGCTAGTTTATGGAAATCCTTTTTAAAAAATATATTTAAATGAGAATATATTCTCTATTTTTTTACTTATTTTAATAATAGTTTTTACATATTTTTCTCATATTAATTTTTTTTCTATCACATATAATTAAATTATTGATTCATGATTTTTTATGTTTATAATTGAAACTTGCTTTTCAAATCATTATAAACTTTTATTTAAAACAATGCTTTTTATATATATATATAAGACATTAACATGGAAAGAGAGTTTTGGTTTAAGATATACATTTTCCTCCTTACTTCAAAATGATTTAAATTTTAACAAATATTTATTTTAGTTTTTTCTCAAAAAAAAACGTGCTACTAGAAAAGACATAATTTCGCTGAAATAAAATAAAAATGTAAGAATAAAAAAGAAAAATATTTCTGCTAGAATTAAGCGTAATTGATAGCTTCAAAAGATCAAGATATAAATGCCATCACCTAAATGACACGTCGTTGGTGCTTTCGCTTATAATTTATTGTATTATTATGATTCTGGTAAAATCATTAACTTACAATGACATAAATCTATCGATTAAAAAAAATTACAAACACACGACGTAAAAAAAACATAAGAAGCAGCTACACTAGCCTGGAAGATGATCCCCTCTTCTTGACTGCTGCCATTATAGACCCAGTACACAAAGCAAGTTAATTAACTAAACTGGTGATGGATCATGGAATAAAATATTTGCGCTATTAGTTAAAAGCATTATCAAGACTTACCTTCTCACACCGCCCTGAGTAACTAGTATCGTCTTCCACCATTTCTGGCCGGAGCATTCTTCCTTCTAAGCCTTTTTGCATTTTGATGTGCACTGTCTTCAACCATCTTCACAAACCATGCAGCTTTTCTTGCTCTAAATACAACGTATCCTATAGAGACTCCAAATACAAATCCACATCCATAACCCATTGCTACAGCTTTCCATCCAAATCCCTCTTGAAACATTGAATCTTCTTTCTGGAAGTTTAATGGTGGCTGTTGTTGCCCCTCCCCTTTGTCGCATTTTGCTTGCAAGGGAAACCCACATAATCCCAAGTTCCCTTCGAATGAACCATTTTCAAATGTATTGGACTGCTTGCCTAGAGGTATGGGTCCCTCAAGTTGATTATACGAAAGGTTGAGGACTTGAAGAAATGTTAAATCTACTAATTGTTGAGGAATCCTTCCAGCAAGCAGATTTGAGGAGAGATCCAGCTATTCCAGATTAGTTAAATTCCCCCAATGATGGCTGGATATAACCTATGAGGCTGTTGTGAGAAAGGTTGAGCTGTATCAGAGATTTAAGCTTCCCGAGGGACTCTTGAATCTTTCCCGTGAATTTATTGCAAGATAAATCAAGTGTTGTGAGGGAAATTTGAATTTTAGAAAACTCAATCTCCAAACCTTTCCATGCCAATGTTACAGAATAAACATAAGAAGTGGATAAATCTTTTGGCCTCATGTAAGCCATATCCTGATCAACGCTCATCATGGCTTTGAAGTTGTTGAAATACTCTCTTGGCAAAGGACCACTCAGGCTGTTGTTGGAGACGTCAAAAATCTGTAATTTAGAAAAAGAGTCCTTGACAGTTGGACCCTTCAAAGAACCGTGGAGTTTATTTGACCTTAGAATAACAACGTCCAACTGTGGAAGCCTTTCTAAAAAGGAAGGGAATGTGTCATCAATCATATTGTTGCCAAGATCCAGAAATTCTAAATTCACACAATTGATGATGGATGGTGGTATCACCCCTTTCAATTTGTTGCCATTGAAGTCCAGATATCTCAAATTGTTCCCCTTTGAATAGATTGAAGGGATATTGCCGCGCAGATTGTTGCCACCAAGATGCAACACTAAGAGTCCATCACTGAAGTTTCCCAAGCATTGTGGGATGAATCCACTAAAGCCATTGTTGGACAAGTCTGGAATCTCTAGGAACTTCAGCTCACAAATGACAGAGGAGATGTTCCCAGTCAGTTTATCATTGGAGGAAAGCATAAGAGTTCTCAAGTGCTCAAGTTTGAAAACTGAAGGTGGAATCTGGCCATACAACCTATTATGACTGAAATCGATATATTGTAATGAATTACAAAAGAACGGACTTATCTGGCCATACAGTAGGTTAATGTGAAGAAGAAGAGCCTGCAAAGAAGGCATCAAACCTGTTGTTTGAGAGGTCCAACAAATTGAGTTGTGTGAGGATAGCAAAACAATCTAGAATTTCACTAGAAAAATCATTGAAAGAAAGTATTAAGTAATATAGCTTTTAAAGGTTTCCAAGTGAGGATGGAATCTGGCCATCAAACTTATTGTTTAAGAGGTCCAACCTAGTGAGTTGTGTGAGGTTAAATAAACCAACCGGGATTTTACCAGAAATATTATTGAAAGAAAGTCTCAAGAAATGTAGCTTTTTAAGGTTTCTAAGTAAGGATGGAATTTGACCATCAAACTTGTTGTTGGAGAGGTCCAACCAAATGAGTTGTGTGAGATTAAATAAACCATTCAGAATTTTACTAGAAAAATTATTGAAAGAAAGTCTCAAGAACTGTAGCTTCTTAACGTTTCTAAGCGAGGATGGAATCTGACCATCAAACTTGTTGTTTGAGAGATCCAACCAAATGAGTTATGTGAGGTTAAATAAACCTTTCAGAATTTTACCAGAAAAATTATTGAAAGAAAGTCTCAAAAACTGTAGCTTCTTAAGGTTTCTAAGCGAGGATGGAATCTGACTATCAAACTTGTTTGAGAGGTCCAACGAAGTGAGTTGTGTGAGGTTAAATAAACTATCTGGAATTTTATGAGAAAAATTATTAAAAGAAAGTGTCAAGAATTCTAGCTTATTAAGGTTTTCAAGTGAGGATGGAATCTGACCATCAAACTTATTGTTTGAGAGGTACAACCAAATAAGTTGAGTGAGGTTAGAAAACTTATTCAGAATCTTGCTAGTAAAATTATTGTCTGAAAGAAATAACTGACTGAGATGCTTAAGGTTTTTAAGTGAGAATGGGAAATGACTTTGAAAATTGTTATGTGAGAGGTCTAACCACAACAATTGCGTTTGATTAGCAAAAACGTCAGGAATTGAACCAGTAAAACTATTGTTTCCAAGATCAAGTACTAGAGTTGCTCAAGTTTTCCCAACGAGAAAGGGATTTGACCACCCAACTGGTTATCTGCAAGGCCCCACTCAATGAGTTGCGTGAGGTTACCAAGTAGACCCAGATTCGAGCCAACAAAATTGCACCCATTAAGATACATCACTTCCACAGACTTCAGATGACTGATTGAATCTGGTTCCAAATGTATTGAAATTCTTGTATGTGACAGATCCAAATGCGAAAGAGCATTGCTCAAATTGGAAGGCAGAAAAGAGCCAGTGAGTTCCCCGTTGCTCCGTAAATCAAGCGATTGAAGGTTTGATCGGCGAAATAAATTATCAGATAATTCTCCTTTCAATCCACAATACCAGAGTTGGAGACAAGTTCATCAAGGAACTGGGTACAATCAAAGACATGTTCACTCCACCCAAGTAGAGTTCTCTCAGCTGGGTAAGGTTCTGAGCAAGCTTGTTGAAAGAAATCGGTTCCAGCATCAGCTCCTCAGAGTTGGAAGAGAGATCAAGTGACACCAATCTGGATAAATGGGAGATTTCTGGGGGAACTTGGCCTGCAAAATTCGATGAATTTAGATTTAAATGCGTCAAATGCAGGAACTAACCAAAGGAAGATGATATGACAGAGCGATTGAAGTCATTGCCAGAGAGATCGAGCTTCTATTTTATAAACTCTGATTTTTTATTTTTTGCTAAACTAAACTCTCTATAAGTTTTCACAGTCTCGTAAGTAAAGTCCTTACCCTCTCTTTCTATGGAGTTTCCTTTTCTATGTGGGGAAAGAGGGAGCATTCAATGGGAAGAAAGTGTATGAGACGACTTCAACTATTGCACACCTGACAAATCGCACACGAACTGCAACAGGTGATGCTTCAACCAGGCGCACCAGTCCATTAATAATTTGGTAACGAGTGCTGGAAGATAAAGCAAGAAACACTCCTGGCAAGGCAAAAATCATAAACAGATAGGCATCGATGGATAATTAAATAAAAAATCAAAGAAACATATCATCAAAATACCGATGGGAGAGCAAAAGTCTAGCCAGACTAAAAATTGAAAGCAAATTCCTTATGTAATCCAAATGAATAAATTCCTTACTGCTGCAAAACGAAATGGGATTTGAAATGTTGCAGTATCTACTAAAACCTCAATTCAGCTAACCTCAATTCAGCTAAGTGTGTTAGTAAGTTTGATAATATTGTTTTTTATATCAAAATATATTAAAATGATTTGAAAATATTAATAAAAAAATAAAAAAATTTCAATTCCTTTTAAAAACACTTTTAAAATACAATGTCAAACACGCAATCAGAAACCAATAGCAAAAATAGACTGGTCAACAAAGTTTACACTGGTAAGTTTCCATACGAGAAACCAGAAGCTGGAAAAAATTATATATAAACATACACTTTGCCCGAGAGGTGGAACAGTAATGTCCTCATCTGGTTTCCTTATGCTTTTGATGATAGAGAAAAACAAAACAAAGCTGTAGATTACCTTATTTTCTCGAGTTCGACCACTTAAAATTTGTATGGAAGACTGAGGTGGAAACTTGGTTTTTTTATTTATTCTTTTTAGAAATGAGGTTCGTCGGGTCAAGCTTCCGAGTGTAAAGCAATTTAACAGGAGTTTCTGGAAGGATTGATATTAGATGTATTTAATTGATGGAATTGGGAATGATATTAGTATATGATAATAGTATTTGAATAGTGAAATGGATATTCATTTAATTTGTCGCATAAAATATAACACGTTTATATTAGATATGCTAAGTCATTATTATAAATTTAAATTATATTATATACGTGATTTTTTGTATCTCAATAAAGACATGCAATCAACATAAGGCTTTATACCAAATAAATGAACAGGAATAACCTTTATATTTATATAGAAAATTTTAATATGTTATAATAACTAATAAAAAATTGATAAGAGGCCATGTGCATAATATTGAGCTGAACAAGAGAAAAACTTTTAATTACCCTTTTACATGTGAGGCAACGCAACGCATGTATTTTTTGAACATTTTATCTCTAGAAATAATGTTTTTTTGCCCTTAAATTGAAATCAACAATTGAAATTATATTTTAAACAATTACAAATTTAATCATAACAATTCTTTTTTTAATAAAAACTTTTTTTAATAGTTAAAACTCTTTAATCCCCTAAAAACTCTTCTATTTTTTAACTATTATAATATTTTTTTAATTTTTTCCTTCTTAACTGCTACATACTAGCAGCCTATATATATATATATATATATATATATATATATATATCATATACTCTATTTTTGTAACCCTCAATTGAAAAGAGAAACCTATTAAATATGTATTTAATCTGAAGGAGTGGTGATTTTGTTTTTTAAAATACAACCTTTTTAAAGAACAAACCATATCTCTAGAAGCAATATATATATATATATATTTTATGAAACTTACAAAAGCCAACAACACCTCCAAATCAAATACCCTTTTAAATCTGAAAAGATAGTATTATGTTAAAGAAGTATCTTTAAATACAATGGTTGTACAAGTCTCAGGTATTATTTTTTTCTGTTCATTATATTTTCTTAGAACAGGTGGAAGACTTGGTTTTTTTAATATTTTTTTAGAAATGAGATTTTTTATTTTATACTTAATTAGAAATATAAATGTTTGGCCACCCAGATGATTGTAAGGTGGAAGACTTGTTGATATGGCTTTCCCTGGCCTCCTCTCCAAATACAACGTCGCAACTTGACTTGATATTTAACTGATACTGGAGAATGGAGATGATAGCTACGTTCCGGAATGCATATTTCCCCTTTCCTCGTTGTTTCTAAAATTATTTAAATAACCAATTTTACATGTACTAATACTTGCACTCAATTTGTCCTGCTAAATATTAATATTATAGCACTGTGAAGAGATCTTTGTTTTTTAATCTCTTTCGATTTTATAAACTCTGATTTTTTTTCTTTTTGCTAATCAAGTTTTCACATTCTCCCCCCAATCACAACTTTCAAAAATCCATTCTTAATTCTTATTCTAAAATAATTTAATTTCTTTTTAAATCAAATTTTTTATATTTGTGAATTATTTTAACGTCAAAAATAAATTTTAAAAAATAACAAAGTATTATTTAATATTATTTTTAAATAAAAAACATTAAAAAATAACCTCTACCATGTTATCAATAAAATAATATACTTTAATGCACTTACTTATCATTTACCTAGAATTCACTTGTGACATACTTTCTACCACATTATCAGAGATTTTTGAATTTATACTTAACCAGAAAAAAATGTTTGGCCTCCCAGATGATTGTAAGGTGGAAGACTTGTTGATATCATTAATTTGGCTAAAACAAATTAAATGGTTATTTGATATCCACCAAATGATCAGAACAGCATTACTTTGACTGGAAAAAATGGTTATGCACTTTCCCCATTTAATTTCCAGGATGGAGATGTTTTATGCGTATCCCGTTGAAACCACGGCCACCTCATTATGACGACTTCAAAATGTTTATAACTTTTTGATTCTGAGACTTGCCACTATTACTATATGTTTATGTTTGCAATTGTTGTTAAACATTGTTTTTGAAAAAATCTGAATTTTTTTCAGATTCAAATTATTATAATTTTTTGTTTTTATATATATTTTTATGTTTTGATATTAAAAATAAATTTAAAAAATAAAAAATATATTATTTTAATATTTTTCCAAAAAAAAACTTAAAAAAGCATATACTACACTTCTACAGAGACACTAAGCATGCATCTATCTTTGTAAAATTGATGACAGTATAGTTTAGTGGAAAATATTCAATCAAGTCTTTACTTGATTATTCTAGCTTTAGAGTTTTAATTCTCCTATATAAATTATACTTCAGTCTTCAATTTCTAAACTTATTTATAATCAAGTCATACTTATTAGTCATTTCATAATTAATTAATTATTCTATTTTAATTTTTGACTAATGGTTCTTATATATAGATAATAACTCATTAGGTTATCTAATAAATTACCTCAAATATAAATAATAGTCCTAAATAAAATAGAATTAAATAAATTAATTTATTATCAATTCAAAAATTATTTGATTTATATTTGAAGATTAAATACAATGTTTAATAATCTATTATATCCCCTAAATATTAGAAAAGTCATAAATTGTTTGACTTAACCTTTTAATAACTAGTTTCTCAATATAATTATTATCCATTCATTAACAATATTCCAATTCAGACATTATAGTATAGAGTGTGTATATCCTGTCAAATCATGTATGTTCTCAAAATCATAGTCATTGATTATTTGAATAAAATTTAAAACTCTTTACAAATCTTATTACACCTTGCACAAGGATCTACAATCAATACTATTCAAAAATAAATAAAATATTTCTTCTAATTTACCAAACGTGATGAATCCTTTATTGATTATTAAAGACCTTCATATAGTTCATGTTATATGCAATATCTACCCATTTGTTACCCTTGTTTAGGATAACGTGCAACAGAATTAAAATATAACCCTACCAATGTTAGATAACTTAATGATCTCAAGTTTAAGGATCACTTACACAACCATCATAAGAGTTTTTTTATAGACACAAGGGCAGAGTGAAAGGGGGCATGCAAGGGCTCGGGCCCTACAAGACTCTTTTTATAATTAAATATAAGGTGTATTAATAGGCTACAAAGTGATCAAAAAAAGTGTCTACATAGATTGAGGAATGAAAGCTCGAAGATAGAGAGAATTCGGCTTTTTTAAAGAATTACAAGTAATAAGCTACAAAGTGCCTACATGGAAAGAAAAAAAATAAAATAAAGCTCAATGTCTTTATTTGTCTTTTCTTTCCCTATAGGCTACAAATTATAACCTTAATATAAATGCTTGTAAGTTGCAACACAGCCAATCAAAACAAAAACAAGAATAAAGATGCAGATCACAAACATAATTTTTATATAGAAAGATTAAAGTAGAGTTGTTTAATTTATCTTTTCATAAACAAAACAAGGTAATTGGATATCAATAACTCAAATTTAAATTTTTTTTTTGAGAAGTTTATTAAGAATTTGATGAGATTTTTTTTATAATTTTATAATTTTTGCTTTTTTTTTTCAAATTTGCTAGTTCTAACAATTATTTTTTGAATTCTTGTTATAGTGATTTTTTTTGAATTAATTAGATATATTTTATTGGTTTGTGTTCATTATGCATGGATTTTTTTATGTTTTGTGTTTAGCAGAGCCACCAAAATTATCAATTTTTTCTCACGATATATATTTTGATTTTAGGTTGAACCATGAGCAAAATAAGAAGAATTGATTCTTTTTTTGAAAAAAAAATATTGATAAATCACAGCCTAGTGAACCAACTCTAAGTAATATTAAAATTATGGTTGAGCAGCCTCAATGTGCTTTAGTTTACAAAGAACCTGCACTGATTAGCGAATAGTCTCTTACTAGAATTGACAATGCTCATTTAATTAGTGATCCAAGCAATCGTCCTCAAATTTAGGAATACCCGGTTAATCAACAAGATAAAATTCGAAGGGCATACATTAATTTGAGGTCATATCAACCTTTGATCTGAATATCCACTAACTGGTAAAAAAATCCTCATCAATTCCAGTCTCATTGGTTCAAAAGTTATCCGTGGCTTGAATATTCAAAGAAAAATACTGCATTTTGTTTCCCTTGCTATTTATTTCTAAGTAAAACATCTAGAAAGCCAGGATCAAACACATTTATTGTTAAAGGATTTAATTGTTGGAAGAAAGTTAATGATGGGGAACAATGTGTTTTTTTTTACTCATACAAGAAAAGGTGCAAATTCAAATCATAGATTTGCTACCAGGTGCTTGGAAAATTTAAAAAAACCAGTCATATCATATTGAGAAGGTAGTTAAGAGGCAAACTACTTAAGAAATTTAGAATAATCGATTGCGTATTAAAGTTTCAATAGATATTGTTCGTTGGCTCATATTTCAAGCATGTACTTTTAGAGGGCATGATGAATGTCCAGAATAAAAAAATTAAGGTAATTTTCTTGAAATGATAGAACTTTTAGCATCATACAATGAACAAGTAGGTGCTCTTGTTTTAGGTAATGCTCCACAAAATGCTAAATACACCTCACATCAAATTCAAAAAGAAATTTTACATGTGTTTGCTAGGTGTTCTTGTTTTAGGTAATGCTCCATAAAATGCTAAATACACCTCACATCAAATTCAAATGCTAAATACACCTCGCATCAAATTCAAAAGGAAATTTTGCATGTCTTTGCTAGAAATGTTCAGTCTTCAATTCGTCATGAGATTGGTGATGCAAAATTCTGCTTAATTATTGATAAAGCTCGAGATGAATCTAGAAGAGAGCAAATGGCCCTTGTTATTAGGTTTGTTGATAGAAGTGGATTTATACGAGAATGATTTTTGGATGTAGTTCATATCAGAGACACAACTGCTTCAACTCTTAAGAAAGAGATTTCCTTTGTTTTATCTCATCATAATCTTGATGTTCAAAATATTAGGGGCCAAGGGTATGATGATGCTAGTAATATGCGTGGAGAGTGGAATGAATTGCAAGTTTTATTCATTAATAATTGCCCTTATGCATATTATGTACATTGCTTAGCTCATCAATTACAATTGGCTTTTATTGCTACAGCTAGAGAAATTTCTGATGTTCACACTTTTTTTCAGAACTTGATTTTTATTATCAACATTGTTAGTGCTTCTTGCAAGCGTAATGATGAATTACGGGCTTTTCAAGTAGCTACAATTGAACATTTAGTTGATATTAGTGAGATTGAAACGGGTAAAAGAGTTAATCAAGTAGGTGGTTTGCAACGACTTGTAGATAGCAAATGGAATTCGCACTTCAAATCCATTTGCAGTTTGATAAAAATGTATGGGGCAACTTGCTTGGTTCTTGAAAACATCTCTTTAGATGGATCTACTTATTCTTAATGTGGTGATGCGGCCTTTTCATTTAAGTTGCTAATGTCATTTGATTTTGCATTCATCTTGCATATAATGAAGAATGTTATGGGAATTACTGATGTGCTTTGCCAAGCTTTGCAACAGAAATCTCAAGACATTTTAAATGCTATACATTTGGTGACTACCACAAAGACTTTAATTCAGAAGTTAAGAGATGATGGCTGGGAAACTCTTTTAGAAGAAGTGACATCATTTTGTAAGCATCAAGACATTGAAGTTCCTGATATGGATGCTTGTTTTTCTAGTGTGGGACGATCTCGTCGTAAAACAAAATCAATAACAGTTGAGCATCACTATCGAGTTGATATATTTACAGCATTACTATCGAGTTGATATATTTACAGCTATCATTGATCAACAATTGAAAAAGCTAAATAATAGATTAAAAAAGCAGGCGATTGAGATTCTTAAGTTGAGCACAACTTTAGATCCTAGAAATAATTATAAATTATTCAATGTTGAAGACATATGCTTACTTGTTGACAAGTTCTATCCTCATGATTTTTCTGACTAAGAAAAAATTCATTTGAGACTTCAGTTGCAGCATTATGAGCTTGATGTACCCAATCATCTAAAGTTAAAGAGCATGTCATCAATTGCTGATTTATATCAAGGATTGGTTGAAACAGAAAAATTAAAAATTTATCTATTGGTTGATAGGTTGATTCGGCTTATTTTGACTCTTCCTGTTTTGACAGCAACTATTGAACGAGCTTTCTCAACTATGACGATTGTTAAAACATGACTTTGTAATTATATAGAGGATTATTTTCTTGCAAATTATTTGATTGTCTTTATAGAAAAAGAAATTGCTGAAAGATTCACAATTGATATGGTAATAAATTATTTTTATTCTATGAAAGAACGATGAGCACAATTAAAATAAAAATGTAAGAATCATTCTTTATTATTTTTTACATTATTTCAAAGTTTATCAAATATAAATAATGTTTCACTTTAGCTAATGTTTCTTATATACTTTGTATATTTATATTTGATAGGTATAAAGACCAACAACATTAAAGTAATGGATATATCATGAAGATGAAATTAACTTCATTATTTTGACTCAATTTGATATTGCTCCAAACATTTTTATCTTATACAAGGGTCATTATATGTTTGTAATAAGTTATTTGAATAAAACTAAATCATGCATGTTTTGTTTTTTACAACTTATGTACAATAAACTAAAACAAATATTATATCTTATTATATTATTTTTGGCCACCCTTAGCAAATAATTTTAGCTCCACCCTTGTATAAATACATGTAATCTCTCCATATAAAATTCTTATGTGAGTCAATTCAGTATACAAGACATCTAACAAGCACCTATATATTATTTTTCAGTACATTTATATTTCAATTTATGAGAACAATTATTTCCTTTTATGAAGATAAGAGCATAATATGTATCAAGATCAACAATTCTAATTAATGTCCAATCTTAATATAACATTTGACCAATATGATTTAGGGACAATGCTTTGATACAATAGATACTACCAAAAAATCTAGGAATACAAACAAAATCACTAATGGTTTTTTTTCCATATATATTTTATGGAGATATTTACCAATCAAATTTTTTTCATCGCTAACTCTATCGGTATTTATCGATATAAATATTTCATCGGTGTATACTGAGGGAATCCTAGTTAGAATAGAAAGAATTTTATAAAACCAAATAGTATAATGATGTGTAAGTTTTTGTGGATGATTTTACCAATAAAATTACAGTTCTAGTTAAATAGGAATGTTCATACAGGGATGTATCTATTATACCGACAGAAATGGCCAATGGATTGATAGATGAAAAAATCAAAAAGGGATGTCCATATAGTGACGTATCTATTATACCAACAGAATGACCAACAGATTGATAAATAAAAAAATTTATTGATAATTTCATTGGTAATATTTAATATATGACCTAACCATTGACCCTCCCACCTTCTTTATTTCTCATTCTTCTCATTTGCATCTAAAAAAAAAAATCCTCTACAACTAAACAAACAGCTACCCAATATCTCCCCTCATCTCAACACAACTCATTATTCTTTAACTTTTCCATTCATAGCATCTGTGTTCTAATTTTATGGATTTTTCATTTGAAGTAAGTAAATATATCTTTTTTAATTTGAACATAATTTTAAAATGTCAATTTTTTTATTGCATGTTTTTTTAATATATGTATTTTGTTTGGGTATTTACTTGTTTTATTGTTTTTTCTCAAACAAATTACTTGTTGTATGGATTTATAATTTTGTATATGCTATAGTTTGTTTTAGATTTTGTAAAATTATATTTATTTATAAATTTTTGAAACTTATATTAAATTACCACTTAAGTATGTTATGATGAAATAAATAATAACATGTTTAACGGGTTCATTTTATATTTTGTTAATTTTATTACCGAGTTGTAATTTTATTTCAAATTATCACACTTCTCTCTCCTCTCTCTCTCTCTCTAGCAAAGAATTAATAATTCAATGCTTCTTCTTTATTTCAAAATCTGGATTCAGAATGATACCATTCTTCAAGCAACTCTTTTAATTTTTTAACATTAAATAGTGTTAAAAAACCTAAATTTTTTTTAAAAAAAACTTATTGTTCTGTTTTTTTTCTTAATAAATATGGTGTTTTTATAATTTATATTATGGTGTTTTTATAATTTATGTGTAAAAACAAATATATAGTTGTGCAAAAAGTCAAGATAGAGATTACATAATATCTAAATCATGATTTTTTATGTGGTATTGAAACAATAAATTCAGGATCAATATCTGATTAACATATAATTGTCCTATATTAGGTAAACCTACCTATTATAACAGGTTAATGTTATTAGCTTAAATCATGGTAGAAATGATAGAAAACTTTGAATAATTAATTTAACAATTTACATGACTAACTTTTTAATTTAAAAATGGTAATTCATTTCTTTCAATTTATAGGATTTAAAGAATTACAATCTTTTTTTATCCATTCCTTATTTTAACCTATATTTATCTATTTGATCACATAATAGTTACAACACCAACTACTAGTTAATTTCTATGTATTATACAAAACTAGCTATGAAATATTAAAATATATAGCAGCCAAAGCATGGCTTAGGACTGCAAATCACTTTATGAAGGAGGCATGAGCTACGGATAGCTGTAACTCTACCCTACTACAAAACAACTATAAATTCACTGTTTTTATTTTCTCAAAATAAAATATGTAGTTATACATTAACATGGAAAGAGAATTATTTTGGTTTAAGATATACGTTCACTTCAAATGATTTAAATTTTAACAAATATTTATTTTAGTTTTTTCTCAAAAGCACATGTACTAAAAAAGACATAATTTTGCTAAGGAAAAACAAATGTGTGAATAAGAAAGGAAAAAATTGCTGCCCGAATTGATAGCAATCAGATCTCTTGGGATTAAAAAATCATGAATCATAATTAAATGAGCGTAATTGATAGCTTCAAAAGATCAAGACATAATCACCTCGTTAGTGCTTATAATCAAAAGATCAAGACATAAATCTATCGATTAAAAAAATTTACAAACACACGACGTAAAAAAATTAAAAACCAGCTACACTAGCCTGGAAGATGATCCCCTCTTCTTGACTGCTGCCATTCTAGACCTAGTCCACAAAGCAAGTTAATTCACTAAACTGGTGATGGATCATGGAATAAAATATTTGCGCTGTTAGTTAAAAGCATTATCGAGACTTACCTTCTCACACCGCCCTGAGTAGCTAGTGTCGTCTTCCACCATTTCTGGCCGGAGCATTCTTCCTTCTAAGCCTTTTTGCATTTTGATGTGCACTGTCTTCAACCATCTTCACAAACCATGCAGCTTTTCTTGCTCTAAATACAACGTATCCTATAGAGACTCCAAATACAAATCCACATCCATAACCCATTGCTACAGCTTTCCATCCAAATCCCTCTTCAAACATTGAATCTTCTTTCTCGAAGTTTGACGGAGGCGGTTGTTGCCCCTCGCCTTTGTTGCATTTTACTTGCAAGGGAAACCCACATAATCCCAAGTTCCCTTCGAATGAACCATTTTCAAATGTATTGAACTGCTTACCTAGAGGTATGGGTCCCTCAAGTTGGTTATACGAAAGGTTCAGGACTTGAAGAAATGTTAAAGCTACCAGTTCCTGAGGAATCCTTCCAGCAAGCAGATTTGAAGAGAGATCCAACGACTCCAGATTAGTTAAATTCCCCAATGACGGCTGGATACCACCAATGAGGCTGTTGTGAGAAAGGTTGAGCTGTTTCAGAGATTTAAGCTTCCCGAGGGACTCTGGAATCTTTCCCGTGAATTTATTGCAGGATAAATCAAGTGTCGTGAGCGCAATTTGAATTTTAGGAAACACAGTCTTCGAACCTTTCCATGCCAATTGCACAGAAAAAACATAAGTAGTAGATACATTTTTTGTCCTCATGTAATCCATATCCTGATCAATGCTCATCATGGCTTTGAAGTTGTTGAAATACTCTGTTGGCAAAGGACCACTCAGGCTGTTGTTGGA
>NW_011499980.1:228416-230987 GCF_000495115.2 Populus euphratica
GAACTTCAGCTCGCAAATGACAGAAGAGATGTTCCCAGTCAGTTTATCATTGGAGGAAAGCCTAAGAAGTCTCAAATGTTCAAGCTTGAAAACTGAAGGTGGAATCTGGCCATACAACTTGTTGAAACTAAGATTGATATATTGTAATGAATTACAAAGGAACGGACTTATCTGGCCATACAATAGGTTATTGTTCAAAAGTAGAAAATGCAATGAAGGCATGGAAAACAAGGAGGATGGAATTGTTCCATTGAGCAAGTTAAAAGATAAGTCGAGAATGATTAAACTTGAAAGCCTACTTATTTGTGATGGGATGCGTCCTATCAGTTGATTATTAGATAAAAATAGTGCGGTTAGATTTGAAAGCCTGCTTATTTGAAAAGGGATCAGACCTGTTAGTCTATTGTATGAGAGGTCCAACCACTCAAGCTGTGTGAGTTTAAAAAAACTATCCGGAATGGGACCAATAAAACTATTGTTTCCAAGATGCAAGTACTTGAGTTGCTTAAGTTTTCGCAATGAGAAAGGGAATTGACCACCGAACTGGTTACCTGCAAGGCCCAACTCAATGAGTTGAGTGAGGTTACCAAGTAGACCCAGATTCGAGCCAACAAAATTGCTTCCACTAAGATACATCTTTTCCACAGACTTCAGATGACTGATTGAATCTGGTTTCAAATGAATTGAAATTCGAGTATGTGACAGATCCAAATGCGAAAGAGCATTGCTCAAATTGTATGGCGGAAAAGAGCCAGTGAGTTCTTCGTTGCTCCATAAATCGAGCCACTGAAGGTTTGATCGGCGAAATAAATTATCAGGGAGTTCCCCTTTCAATCCACAACGCCATAGTTGGAGAGTTGACAAAGAAGAAGACAAGTTCATCAAGGAACTGGGTACCACCAAAGACATGTTCACTCCACCCAAGTAGAGTTCTCTCAGCTGGGTAAGGTTCTGAGCAAGCTTGTTGAAAGAAATCGGTTCCAGCATCAGCTCCTCAGAGTTGGAAGAGAGATCAAGTGACACCAATCTGGATAAATGGGAGATTTCTGGGGGAACTTGGCCTGCAAAATTCGATGAATTTAGATTTAAATGCGTCAAACGCAAGAACTGACCAAAGGAAGATGAAATGACAGAGCGATTGAAGTCATTGCGATAGAGATCAAGCTTCTGAAGATGATGAAGGGAGAAGAGAGTGCTGTTAGAATGGAGGGTGCCATAAAGCATGCTGCAACCAAGGTCTAGGCCAATTACATGGCCAGTTTTCATGTTGCATGTCACGCCATCCCAAGTGCAGCAATCTGTACCCTCTTTCCACAGCACTTTCTTGGGTGGATAACATGAAAATCTATATGGAGAAGAAGGCATGGGAAAGGAATTTTTGAATTGGAGCAAAGCCAGGCTCTGGTCACCGGGGCATAATTTTAGTGAAGAGGAGAAATTGGAAGAAGAAAGAGCAGGTTCGGAGTGCGAGAGGAAGAGAAGGAGGCAGAGAAATTGAGCGAGCAACAATGAAGATCCCATCATTCCCTAGAAGTGCTCTTCTTAGAGATTAAAATGTGGAAGTTAACTATTAGAATGTAGTCTCCTATATATATAGACTTCCGGAATGCATGCTTTCCCTAATATTTAAATAATCAATTTTATATGTACTAATATTTGCACTCAATTTGTCCTAATAAATATTAATATTATAGCATTGTAAAGGGATCTTTGATTTTTAATCTGTTTCGATTTTATAAACTCTGATTTTTTTATTTCTTTGCTTATGAAAACTTTCTCTTGAAGTTTTCACATTCTCGCCTTGTACAACTTTCAAATTTCAGAGGTGTGTTTAAATGTATGGTCGAATCATAATTTAGAAAAAGTTTAATTTTTTTATATTATTTTTTTATATTTTTAACTTACTTTGATGCAATGATATTAAAAATAAGTTGTAAAAAATAGTTTTTTACTTATCATTTACCTGAGTTTACTTGTAATAATCTATCTCTATCTACATCATTTTTTTTAATTAATGATTGAATATTTTAACTAGTTATAACAATTACACACTGTTTGATTTTGTGGTATCACTTGTTAGAAAAGCAAAATTTAATTTTTTTTAATTATTTTTTTAATTGTTTTGGTATGTCAATATTAAAATATTTTTAATAAAAATACTTTAAAAATCAACCATCATTACAATATTAAATAATACCATAATTTTTAATATCTTAAATAATTATGTTACTTATTCACGCGCTCATTTTTAATACTTACTAATTATTTTACTTATTCATGCGCTCATTTTCTCAAATTTATCAAATCAAACATTTTTGAAATAGCTACATCACAACTAAGAAGACATTATTTGGATTAAAGAAAAAAATAACTTAAAAAAAACAAAAAAACAAATAATAAATTCATAAAAGGAAATTGAGAATTTAACAACTAGTGAATTCATAAAATTTACATCTATATTAGATATGCTAAGTCATTATTATAAATTTAAATTATATTATTTACATTATTTTTTTTTTATCTCAATAAAGACGTGCAATGAACATGAAGGGGGGGGGGGGGGGATTCTTT
>NW_011499980.1:231164-237904 GCF_000495115.2 Populus euphratica
GTCTTCATTATGTTTTCTTTCTAACAGGTGGAAGACTTGTTGTTTTATATTTAACTTTTTTTAGAAATGAGATTTTTGAATTCATACTTGACCACAAATAAATGTTTGACCACCCAGATGATTCTAAGGTGGAGATATGTCTACGTTCCGTATTTGACTAGCATAGACTGGGAGATTGATCGAAATGTTGGTTTCCCATCTATCATGAATCAATTGACGAGGTTAAGAGTATGTTTCAAATTATGAATATGATTATATTTTAAAGTATTTTTTATTTTAAGATATATTAAAATAATAATATTTTTAATTTTTAAAAATTATTTTTAATATTAGTGTTTGAAAATAATCTAATAACATTAAAATAAGATCCATAAGCTAACTATGTTGATATTTCCATGATGTGATGGTGATATTTCCAGGATTTCCACCGTGGACTAGTCTGAACCACCAGAGTTGGTGCATTTAATTTCCAGGATGGGCCACCTCAATTCTGACGACTTTAAAAAGTTTTGACATGTTCATCACTCGTCGCTAGCTATGTTTATTATTTTCCAGGACTAGATTTTGAGACTTGCCAATATTACGAAGCGTTTGGAATTGTGTTTTAGAAAAATCCTGGTTTTTTTTTTATCTTTGAATTATTTTAACTTATATTATTTAATATATTGATGTTAAAAATAAATTAAAAAATAAAAAATATATTATTTAAATATTTTAAATAAAAAAATATTTTAAAAACAATCTTTTTAAATTTAATCAGTGAGGAAAATATCAATCAATCCCTCTATAATCGTAAAGTGATTCGAGATTATAAAAGCTCTATCTCGGCACTAAAATGGAAGAACCTTTCAATCTAAGTACATATCATATGTTTTTCAAGTGCTCACGGAAATGCATTAATTAGTTAAAATAAGATCCACGCAACCACTTGTTATTTTAGGAGCTAGCATACTAATCCAAGTTGATTAATAGTTTTTAAATATAATTATTTATATTATAAATATAATTATTTTTATTCTAATTCAAAGTATTAATATAAAAATATTATTATTTTTATTATAATTAATATTATTAATAAAATAATTAATAAATTTGGATACAAATTACTTATTATTATTATTATTATTAAATTATAAAAATACTACTATTACTATTGAAGAAAAAACATCATTTTTTTAAAGATTAAAAAAATATAATTCAAAGTATTCATATAAAAAATATAATTCTTTACATTATAAATATTATTATTTTTGTTATAATTCTAAGAATTAATATAAAAAATGTTATAATTTGTGCTATAAATATTCTTAAGTTTCTTAATATAATAATAATAATAATAATAATAATTCACAGTATTCATATAAAAAATATAATTATTTTTGTTATCGTGAAACTCTAGAAATTAATAATTTAAATATGCGGATATGTAAACCCTTATGTAAACATAAGACTAAAAATGGTATGATCTCAATGAGTGATGGAAACCAAGATAAAAAATAATAGATAAATAATGATATATAATGGAAGGGATGACCTCCATAAAATAAATTTTGGTTTAGAATTCATAACGATATAGAAACTAGTAACGTGTTTTGATGGATAAAATAATGAGAAAAATAATAAAATATTTGTAAGAAATAAGTGAGGTAATAAAAATATATTATAATAAAAGATAGCGCAATGAAAATGGTAGGACTGAGGATGTAAGTACTAATTAAAAATCAATGACATTACTTTAAAACGGTAATAAACTTGATAAATAATTAAATGTGAAAATTTTAAAATAAATATATTCCAAAATAATAAAATAACCTTAAAGGTTTAAAAGGATAATTGATATAAATTTATGTGAAGACTAAATAAGAAAATCTGGATTATTGATAAAAAGTCATTAATTAACTAATTTTCTATTAGAAAGCAAAGCTTTCAATCCAATCATCGAATTGGAATGCAATTTTGTATAAAGTCTATTGATATGTTTTCCTATCCTGGTTAAAAATCTCATCCAAATCAGAGTTCAGCAAAGACTAGCGATTGAAGCAAAAATAAATTGGATATTTTACATGAAAAATAAAATAAAACATATAAAGGCATAAATGAGGGACAAACTTACAATTAGATGAAAATGAGCATTTAAAAAAGTAAAGAGGCCACTAGTTCAAAAAAAAAAAGTGAGACAATTGAGAAAATTCAGCTAGAGAGAAAAGTGTAGATTTTGAAGGAACCAATAATACTCTAGTGACCATATCTCTTGAATCCAATGTCGGATCATGCTGAGTTTTGAATATATTGTTCTTCTCACACTCCTCAACTAACTTATTGGAGGGATATAAAAGCACACAATCTATTTGATATAAATCATCATTGGAATGTTCATAGAAATTAAAAAAAAACACACTTACAGGGCAATTTTGGTTGCCAACCGAGTCTCTTTCTTCCATCGTTGGATCATGCCTATTTTTGAATATATGGTTGATTAGTACTTAAAAGTGTATTTTTATCATGGTTTTATATCATCATTTTGCACTTGAAGTATCAATAACTCCTTAACTAAAGCATGTTTTATAATAATATATCTAATAATATAAGATACCTTTAATTTATGGTAAATGTTCATTTTAAATGCAGGCCTATCACATAAATGAAAGGATTGATTGATGACTTTAAGAACTTAAATTGCAAGGATAAAGAGATGACCAAACTTAGAAAAGAGATGTCGGTGCAATTCAAACCGGAATACTGTTCGGTAATTGGATTATATCTGGAGCTATAGATTCATATTTAGGTCTACTTTATATGGATGGAAAGGTAAGACATAGGCCTACAACTTTCATATGGAGCCCAAGATCTAAAAAGGTCATTTTCAAATCCAAATTGTAGCAACAACAAAGAAGTCCAAATGAGCTGAATTGTTTACATAAGAAAGCTGAGACAATTGCCTACAACTTTCATGTTTTCGAGTGGCTCCAATTTTGACGTTATCAATGACGTTTCGGATAGACAAGAAAAGATAAGGATTGCCACCAAGTCAAAAGTTGGCCACCCACTTATCAATTAGTCATCAAATCAATAGTTCCCAATTTTGGCCTATAAAAGGAGGCATTTGCCATGCATTTAGGCATCTTGGTTTCCAGATCAAGATCATGCTCTTCCTTTCTCTCTTTGTATTTTTTGTAATGTTTATGCTTTGCTTTCATTAATATTAAGTTTATGCCTTTCATTTCCTTTCCTTTACTTAGTTAACTTTTATGTTCTTATTTTGTTTATCTATTTTGCTTTCTTTCATTATGTCTAGCTAAGTTAATTATGTCAAGGTGAAAAGGTTACACTAATGGTGTAAGAATAAGTATAATGTAAACTTAATATGGACCTTAATGTTTGATACTAACATGTTTTATATTTGTTATCTTGTTCACTCTTTAATACTTTGCTTGTTAAATGACTAATCTTGATTTATGTTGTATAACACTTGGTACAACAAATGCTTGGCACTTTCATAGCCCATAATGTATGGTATAACCGACACCTGAGCTATGAAAGGAACTTGATTTGTTGTTAACATAAGTTATAATCATGAATGCTTGACGAGATTTACAAGTATTAGCTCAATCTTTTCATCGTGTCAATGGTGCGCCTAGATGTTGCCTTCATTCTAAAACGTAGAGATTAGAAATGCACTCTCCAGCAAGGTGTTGTTCATGTTAAACAATAGGTCATCCATTTTTAGGTTAGCTCGGTTTTATTTAGATCTAGGGAGACCCAACTGTTGGAGCATTCTGATTTTAAGATATATGGTGCATAACTCTATGATCTATATTCTGACCATTTGGTGCAAAACAATAATTAGAGGTTCATGACGTATTGTTTTTTGAATGTATTGCTAGTTTTGGCAAATATTAGTAAGCTTGATTAAATACATTAATGAAATTAGAATTATGTTGGTGTAGGGTTTATGGAAGATGTAATGGTAAAATATGTTCTTATTATTAGTATTTTTATAGATTAATTGTGTATTATTTATATAAGAGGAATAATGATTATTGTGTAAGAATAAGAAGGAATATTGTTATATAAACATTTTAATTGAATAAAAAGCTAACTTCTTGGTTGTGTGGTTATGAATGGGGTGGAACCATGAAGAAATTGAAATGAAAGAAATTTGAAAAATAAAACATATTTAAAGCTAGCCATAAGTATATTTTTGGCAAATTGATTAGTAAATGAAGAATGTTATGAATTCCAACTAGTAGGGTGAAATTATTGTTGTTATAATGATATAAGAATATTAATTGTTAAGGTTTGTCATATATGTTTAATCGCACGAGAAGAAAGTGAAAAAAAATGAATGGTTCATCATTTTATTGTATTAATAATGTTAAACAAGGATAATAACATATATAATGTGTGTAAATAAATAAATAATAAATGGAGAAATCCTAAAGGGATAACTTTCTCTATTTTGGCTGAATCTTGCTATATTGTAAAGGTAAGGAAATTGTTTGAATATTTTATTTTAGAATTGATTTAAATTTATAATTTAATGATGCTAAACAACTTTAGATAATATTGCTTATGCATGAAAATAAGTTGAAAAGGATTTCTAGGGGATGAAAATCCTCATTGTCTAAAATTTTAGCTATAAAAAAGAGGTTATTGTGATTATTGATTTTGAGTCTTAAAACTAAATAATTTGGAGTTGATTTCTTCATGAAAGTTGTATTTCTACACTTCAATCTTTTATAGAGACAAATCACGCACAAAAATGAGTTTTTTTTTTTTAGTTTAGTTTCGAGTAAAACACTAGATAGTCTTCTAGGTTGGTTAAGTTAAATCAATCAGAATTAGATAATTTTTAATCTTTGCTTGGAATTGTTGTTGAGCGATGGTTTTATAACAAAATTATAAGAATGAACATAAACATGAAAATGAGAAAGAGTATAGGATCCTAAGGAAATTCATTGTGATTGGTTTAAGAATACTATTTAAATGAAAATCAAATAAAGTTGTGATGTTGGTTGTATTGTTGATAAAAACTAAATCCTTGGTGGTACAGAGGAAGCTGTAGGGACTAGACGACACATGCACATACTCAATACGTGCATCACACCTTATCTTTTTAATTTGTATAAACTTATTGATAAACATTACAATTTATTGTTTTATTACTTTGATAATATTGGAATGAATATAAGTATCTTGCGTGCTTTGATATGTATCGACTAGTTATGATATAATTGAAAAGGATATGAGCATCATATAAATTGATATGTATCAAACTTGTCATAATATTGTTGGAATGAATAAGAGTACCATACATGCAATGATATACCTCCATTAGTCAAGATGATGTTTGAATGAATATGAGTACCTTGCATACATTATTGATTAATACTTAAAAGTGCATATTTATCAAAGTTTTATATCATCATTTTGCATTTGAACTATTAATAACTCCTTAACTAACATATTTTTTTTATAATAACATATCTAATAATATAAGATACCTTTAATTTATGGTAAATGTTCATTTTAAATGCAAGCCTATTATATAAATGAAAGGATTGATTGATGAGTTTAAAAACTAAAATTGAAAGGACTAAGAGATGACCAAACTAAAAGAGATGCTAATGCAGTCCAAACCAGAACACTATTCGGTAATTGGGTCATATTTAGAGTTGTAGATCTCAGATTTAGGTCTACTTTATATGGATGAAAAGGTAAGACATAGGCCTATAAATTTCATTGGAGGTTTGTTTTAAAAAGACCATTTTCAAGTTCAAATTGTAGCAACAACGAAGAAGTCTGAATCTATCCTCCAACTCGAACACTATTTAATATTTTTCTTATATCTAGAGTTCTAGAAAACCAAATGACCTCTAGTTTTTTTCCCTGGAAAGTTGAGACAATTTCCTACAACTTTTATGTTTCGAGTGATTCCAATTCTGACATTATCAATGATGTTTTGGGCAGATAAGAGAAGATAAGGATTGTCACCAAGTCAAGAGTTGGTCACCCACTCATTAATTAGTCATGAAATCAATAGTTTTCAATTTTGGCCTATAAAAGGAGGCATTTGCCATGCATTTAACAAGTATTAACATTATTCAATTAAGATAACTAATACAATCATGTTAACTGTTGTAACCTAATTTTGGATTCACTAAAATTTTCTCGAATGTTATTTTATCTTATTATTCATAACAAAAAAAATAAACAAAAAGAAAAAAAGAAGAAAAAGAAGAAAAAGAGTTTAAAATATATTTTCTTGAGTCAACTGCATTTGTCGATCAAAATCGAGTCCACCAGGTCAATACGGGTTATAATTATGAATGTCTGTCAACATTTACAAGTATTAACATTATTCAATTAAGATAACTAATACAATCATGTTAACTGTTGTAACCTAATTTTGGATTCACTAAAATTTTCTCGAATGTTATTTTATCTTATTATTCATAACAAAAAAAATAAACAAAAAGAAAAAAAGAAGAAAAAGAAGAAAAAGAGTTTAAAATATATTTTCTTGAGTCAACTGCATTTGTCGATCAAAATCGAGTCCACCAGGTCAATACGGGTTAAACGATGTCGACTGTGATGAAAAATGAATTTCGGGCTATTTCAAGTCAAAATCATCATTTTTGATCAAAACCAAGTCCAATAGGTCAATACGGGTCCCACCATGTCAACCGGGATAAAAATGAGTTTCGGGCTGTTTCGGGTCAAAACTGTCATTTTCGGTC
>NW_011499980.1:238009-240911 GCF_000495115.2 Populus euphratica
ATGTGTTTTGAATTAAAATTGATTTGAAATACTGATTTGAAATACCGCGATGAAAAGCTTTTTATAATACTGATTTGAAATTTTAATTTTATCCTTATAAATAAATATTATTATTATATATAATAAAACAAAAAATAATAATTCAATTTTGTCACAGTAGGCAGAGGATTTCTGCCAATGGTAGGCGGTGCAGCTGTACGTTGAAAGTTTTGAACAATCTCGTTATTGCCTGCACAATTTATGATTCGTTGTCTCTTTTCATTGGCTATAAATAGCCAATGAAACCAAGACACACAGAAAGGAAAAACAGTAACGAATTCTGAATTCTGAATTCTTAATTCAAGAGTAACTATTTGTATTACTATTTTTTTTTTATACTTTTTCTACACCCTAGTAAGATATTGATTTAAAAAAAAAACAAATTGAAAAATACCAAAAATATCCCAACCGTTAGATCTAATAGTGTTTAAATCTGAAAAAAAAAACAAATTGAAAAATACCAAAAATATCCCAACCGTTAGATCTAATAGTATTTAAATTTGAGCCTTTGATTTCTTAGGATACAATAGGCTTTACCACACCAGATTAAAACCCAAATCAATCTCAACCTTTAAAATAATATGTCCTTTGATCCTGTTGCGCCACGTCATCATGTGTACCAAACACTCGGTACACCGCGGCACACCAGATCATAGCTCAGTCCATCCTGACCGTCCAATCAACTTGAGATCGAACCAATCACATCCGCACGATCTGTTCATCTGCGATCCAACGGTTCATAGGCTTCAGACGCACCGGTACACCATACACTCGTCTGCACCGTATCAAAATCCAGAGCTTCTTTCTCTTCTCGCCGGTGATTCTCTCTCTCTCCACCGATCTCCCATTTTCGGCCATTTCAAGCCGAGAAACCACCACATAAAGGTGCATTGCCTCCTTTAAAGCAAAACCCCAGCCGTTTTACACTCTTTTACCGGCGGTTTTGGTAGGAAAAAGGCTGTGACCGTCATTGGCCAACCGACTTTCAAGTCATCGATTCTCCCTATTCAGCCATCAACGACCAACGCGACCACCACCATCAGAATCCTCATCCTCAGATCTACCAGAATCAACCATCTTTTGGCTAGAATCTCACCGACCAAATTCGTTGTCGTCAACAGTAATCGTGCGTGAGCCACACGCGTCGCCAGTGGCATTTTCATAATTTTTAGTCTTTTACTTATATAGGGGCACTCAGGTAATTTTCTATGATTTTTTATGGTATTTTTTGATATTTTTATATATATATACTTGTAAATTTTTTCATGTTAAAAAACAAAAATAAACAAAAATAAATAACGATGCGGATCCAACACCCATTTTATCATATCACTATTCATGGGTCAAAAACCCATTTCTCAATGATATCAAAATAATTTTTGTTTTCATAAAATAAATATTATTTGTCTACACGTCTCTTTAATTTATACAAAAGGACCGATGTCAAAATTTAAATACCAAATATGGATTATGTCCATTATTATTTCTTTTGGTAAATTAGACGTAACTCTCCTTTTTAGGGATAAACATCGACATTTTAGACAAAGTCCTAATTTTAGGGACTGATGTCATTTTTAACGTGTCTCCTATTTTTAGGGACCAACGTTAACCATGTTAAAAATTTACAAATAAGCTCAAAATATAATAGCATTTGAATCAAATAAGAAAAACACACAACTAAGGGTAACCTTTCTCTGAAAGGATGTTTTAAGGGTGGTGTCTACCTTCCCTTAATTATAACTAACCTAGTACCCAAATCTCTGGGATCAGTATCTAATTTTGGATTTCTAGTTCCCTCAAATTACTAGATGGTGACTCCAATTAAATCTTTATTTCCCCCAATAAAAAAACTAAATTATTCTTTTTGTTAAAACAAACAAAAAAGAGTGGAGTCATCGTCCGATGTCGTGTAGTGACATTAATAATTTATAATCTGATTCGAACTTTCTTTGTGTGTGGTTTCTAATTTGCACCATCATGCATAGTTTTTCCTCCTGATGCATCTCATTTTAATTTTAAACCAGGTATTATTCAACTTTTACCTTCTTTTCATGGTTTAGAATTGGAAAATCCATACTTGCATTTAAGGGAATTTGAGGAGGTGTGCAACACATATAATAATTTAAATTGTAGCATGAACACCATCAGATTAAAGCTTTTTCCTTTTTCATTAAAAGATAAAGCTAAAACATGGCTACAAAATTTAAGACCAGGATCCATTCGTGCTTGGGATGAAATGCAACAACAATTTTTAAAGAAGTTTTTCCCATCTCATAGAACAAACTCTTTCAAGAGACAAATCACCACTTTCACTCAAAAACCAGGAGAAACATTTTACCAATGTTGGGATAGGTATCGAGACTTGCTTAGTACTTGCCCTCATCATGGTTTTGAAACATGGAGATTGGTTTCACATTTTTATGAAGGGTTAACACCTAGAGATAGGCAAATGGTTGAATTGATGTGCAATGGAACTTTTGAAGATAAAGACCCTGATGAAGCAATGGAGTACTTAGACTTGTTAGCTGAAAATGCTCAAAATTGAGACACTGCAAGTACTAATAAGGCACCAAGTAAAACTCAAGCTTATATATCTAGTGGAGGTATGTACAACCTTAGGGAAGATCATGACCTCCAAGCCAAGTTTGCATCTTTAGCTAGAAAAGTCGAGGCACTAGAATTGAAAAAGAGTGGTCAATTAAAATTTGTTGAAAACATTATGTGTCAAATATGTGAAACAAATGAACACTCAACCAATGACTATCCAACCTTGCATTCTTTTAAGGAATGTCTAGATGAATAAGCCCATGCTTTAAATAATTTTTAAAGGGTCAACCATAACCCATACTCGTAAACATACAAC
>NW_011499980.1:240996-241174 GCF_000495115.2 Populus euphratica
ACCATTACAAGCATACTATAATTTCCAAAATTCTTATGGATATGCCCCTCCTTATGCTCTACCTCCTATAAGAAATCTTGAGAAAACATTGCATGCATTCATTAATAAATAAGATACAATCAATACTTAACTTGCTCAAGAAATGAAAGACATGAACTTGATATTAATGAAAGCAAAA